>NW_024542815.1:600000-755000 GCF_018151105.1 Drosophila obscura | reverse complement strand
GCCTATAGAAGTCTCAAGCAAGACTCTCATTTGCATACACGCACACACCCACGCACAGGGCTACACACAAAGTAGGTACTGAGTCACGCCTGTCCCTCGCCGGCCACCTGCCCCTGGGCCACAGACTTAGCTATAATTTACTGTTAGAGCCCAGACGGAATGTGGCGGGGCATGCCACACTTGTTCAAATTCTCACAGCGTTTACCGTCATACGGACTGGACTGACGTATTCTCAGGATATGTACGTCTAATTATCCGCAGGAACCATCGAATCACTACATACACCACTAGAAACAAAAAGGATAGCACGAAAGGATACGCAGTTTTTTTTTGTGATGGGAAATATTTCTTTGGAATGGTAAATAATTAACACGCAACTTCTTTACGCTACAAATCTAAGGAACTTCCAACTTTAGCCTTTGGTTCTTAAAAATATAAAACTAATTCAACAAAATTATCCCTAAAATCTAAAGAATCCAACTCCAAGCCTTTTATCTTGGTTTTCTGCCAAGTAGTCCCCGTTTCTCCATATCTCTCTCGCTTTCTCTCTCTTTGGCTGCATTTGCGGCTCCCTTGCGCCTTCTTATGTCCGTTGTTCACTGTCCCGCTTCTCTTCCGCATTGAGTGGATGTCAAGTCTATTGATTGATAACGCGCACTTCTCTGTTGCTGTATCTGTGTGTTTGACCAATGTCACGTTCCGTTCACACATACTCGTTATCAAAGCACATATACATGCATATGTACAGAAAGAGAGACGGACGGACAGACGGACAGACGGTCTAGATAGTGTTAGCGATTAAGTGCTCTGTTTCTGTTTCCCTCTTTGGTATACCCTTCCCCAATTGCATTTTCAGACAGCAGGGTATTTAACGCATGAAAAGGCATTCCAATTAAATTCCAGTTCATCTGGAAAGGTGTCACTTGTTCAATTTGAACACTTACTATTAAATTGAATACAACTGTAAATATTTTTCAAGAAGTACTCGTATATCAAAGCTTAAAAGGTTCCGCAAAATAAGAGTACGGTTATTATCTAAATCAAATTCTCGCTCGCACACACTTTGTCCTGTGCAATGCGCGAGCTCTTGCGGAGAAGATGTAGATGTAAAATCTACATTGTAGACGTATAATCTACATTGTAGGTGAAGATGACAGATGTACAAAAAAAAAATGCAAAATGTAAAATCATGAGCTCAAATATTTATATCTTGACTGAGTATGGGTAGAAGAGTAAAGTCGCGTCCACAGAAAGCGACTCACAACGTTCCTTCTCGTTTTTATTTTATTTATTTTTATTATGATGTACATATGTACATATATGTACTATTATTAGTATTTGTTTTAGTTGTAGCTCTTTTCGATTTGTAATTGGCGTTTTTTTATGTGTATTTTGTTGTTGTTGTCTTTTTTCTGCTTTTGATTAGATTAGCGGCAAACAACAGATTAATTCATGGCACCGTTTTGGCGCGTATGGGGAACGATATATGTATACGGGTATAGTGGGGGAGGGAAATTGAGAATGGATGTCTTTTGGGGGTGTTCTCATTTATATTTTTTTTATATTTTTTACAACTTTGATTAGATAAGGCTCTCCACTCCTCTCCGCTTTCTGATTACCGCTCTCCCCCGTTCCATTCCGTGACCACTCATTCAGGCATACACTCAACTTATTTATTTCTTTCAATTGTTTATGATGAAACAATTTTCATGGGAACTCAGAATGGAATGAAGAGAGTGCAATAAATCGCACCTAATCCAACAACAGCAGGGATCCCCCTGCCCGATACCGCCCCCTGCACTTACGTCCGCTACAGTCCGCTCCCTTCTCTCTCATTTGCACGCAGAGACATAGACGTAAACGTGTGTGGATGAAGCAAAAGTTCAATGTACAGAAAGTTATACCAGTGGGTCAGAGAGAGAGAGAGAGAGAGAGATATCGCTGCTCTCTCTGCATACCTTCTTTGTATTCCTCGCCGAGCGCTCTTTTCTTGCTCTCTCGCTTAGACACTAAGAAAGACACCTCTTTCTTATTTCTCCCCCTCTTTGTGTTGCTTATCGCTAGGATCTATTGCGATCTTTGAGAATAAATGCTCCTGATCAGCTGTTTCTTTTTCCGCTCTTGGGGAGCAGAACACTTTACACTCCCTTGTGTCCTTCCAACCTTACCCTGCACTAAAACTCTCACTCTCCATGGCTCTCTCGTTGTCGTTTCATTCTTTCATTTTCTTTTATACTTTTCTAGCAAGGTGTATTTATCGTAAGGTACGGGGCATTATTTATTTATATAAAATCTCCGCATTCAGCGGAATGTCCTCTGATCCCCCGGCAAAACTCCGGAATACATTTCCGCGTTTTACAATATTTATTTAAATATTTGTTTGAATAACTTGAAAAACTCCCAGTCGAGTTTCACGCAGATCATCTTTCAGCAGAGGCAGGCGCAGAGTGATTTACGGTTAATGGGGTCTAGAGTGGAGTGTGGAGCACTGAAGTGGCGGCAAAAACAAACCACTTTTGGCCGTGTCGCATTTCACGTGGCAATCATCAGAAAATTGCAAACAACATTAAAATTACTGCTACCCCCCACAGCTCCCCCACAGCTCCCCCAATGCTCTTCCTCCTCTCTGTTTGGTGGCTCTTCTCTTTCATTATTTCCCTCCCCCCCACTGCTGTTTTTACAGCTGTTCGTTCTATAACGGTAGCCTGCAATTTGCTTTGTTCTCGTTTCAATTTTTTTTTGGTTTTGTATTTCAAATTTGCACTCTTAAAAATGTGTGATAATGATGGTGGTGGAAAGAGGGGGTAGATGGTAAGAAGAATATAGAAAATTACAAACAAAATTTACTCTAATTACAAGGGACACATACACGTACACAGGAGAGAGAACGGCAGAGTGGCAGAGCGGGAGGGACCAATTTGTCCGGGTGTACATTTTTCGTTTTTCTCTCTCTATGATCTGCTCCCCAAAAGAATGGAGGTAGGGAGTCCCTAATAAGATGCTAATTTTAACATGGAACTGCGAAAGCACTCGCTTGAAATGGTGAGAGGGGAGGGTGGTAGATAGGGGACCAACGCACACCACACACAAATATGAATGTGGAAGAGGAGGTCCAGCGATCCGCTGATGAAGAGTGACGGAAGAGAAAGATAGGCCCATACCCAAACACTAGAATGTGAGAGAGCAGAGTAGACAGAGTATTTAGCAAAACAGCAAGCACTTTTTTCTTCCAGAAATATCTGGTTTAGGTTTGCCGTTTCTTTCGAACAAAAGTTGATTACATTATCGATTAAAAGTTGGTTCCCCTTTCTCGTGGGGTAGGGAGGCTAGCAGTTACAATTAATCCCCCATTAGTAGGAGGCAGATAGATAGATGTTCCTGCTTCTCCATCATGAATTCTTGAATGCCTATTTGTTTGTTGAAAACCTTTGCATTATTCACAGTCCTTGACTGCGGGCAGAGTTTAAATCGCGTTTGAAAAGTAATTAGAGACGGGGAAAAGCCCTCGCTATTCTTGTATGAAAATTGCCATCAAAACAATTGCAGTCAAAATAATAGTTGAAGACGAGCTGATAAGAATTGCAAGAAAAAGGAAACCAACCCCAGAAGACGGTCTCCTGGTTGGAAATTCTTAGGGGATATTCTATTCATGTGTCCTTTTGCTTAGGGGAACTTGAGCATTGCCATCCGATATCCCATTTTGAAAGTGTTTCATTGTGCTATTTACATGCCCTCCACTGTGTACTGTGTACCGTGTGCATACGCCCATCGTCATTATAATAGTCATAGTCATAGTCGCAGTCGAAGTCTGGTCTGCTCCTGCCTTGCTGTTTTGTTTTCGATGAATCATTTTCTGTTGTTGTTTTGTTATTAAGGTATTCAGATTGTTGGCTGTGGTTGTCCCCCTCCTCCTGTTTTTCCCCAGCAATGAGTTTTTTATTTATAGGCGGTACTTAAACAGTACTCAAAGTGGGGTATATCAGATTCGTGTAGGTGTATGTAACGGCCAAAAGGAAGATTTAACGATCCCGATGCCATAGGAGTAGAGGGTATCACAGCGTAACGACTGGTTTTTGTTTGGTTTTCTTTGTTGCTATAATTTACTAAGGCAGGCGTCCCGTCCCTCCCTCTGTCGTCTGTCGATGGGAATTGGCTGGACACAAACACTCGAATGGCTGATTGCATTGCTGTTCAAAAAAGTCGATGGGGGGGGGGGTAATGGGAGAACGGGGAAATGGGGAAATGCAAATGCAAATATGTGTGTGTGGAATGCAATTTTTACCTCATTAATATTCGATTGGAAGTGGGGGAGTGGAGGTTCGAGGAAATCCAAACACATGGCATGGGCATGGACATGGACAAACGAACATTCCGCAATATCCATTGATTGCAACTGATTTTTGATTTGATTTGTTTTGGCCTCCAAAATGAATGTCCACTCCTCCTCCCCTCCGTTCAGTGTTCAGTATCCATTGGCTGTGTGTGGCCTTGCAAGGGAAATCAAGGTCCCTTATAAATAGCGCCACTTGAATCTCATTTGCTCTTCATTTTGCGTGGGGGAATTATCCATATATGTATTATCCATACAGGAAATATTCGATATGAGAAGGGGCCGCCACCCCATGTGACACGTAGACATCATCCATCGAAAAAAAATTAAATTAAAAAAAACAACAAAATAATTATGTCACATTTTCTGTTTTTGTCACGATTTTGAACTGGTTATTAATTTTGTTTGCCTATAATTAATTTTTACGCTAATTATTTCTAGAATGATTTTCTGTTTTTGGTGGAAGTTTTTTGCGAGAAATAAGTATTGGGAAATGCCGAAATGCAGAAATGTATACGGAAATTTACTCTTGGGATCCTTTTTAAAGGGAATCCCTTAAGCCTTTAATATTCCAATAGATATGGCTTTGTTCGTTACACTCTCTTGTCTACTGGTTGTCGATAAATCTTTACTTCAATGACTGTTGTTTCACCTATTTTAAAGAACAACACAGCCCCCTTTAAATATTGTTCTGTGGGCTGGAAAACGATTCAATGAGAGGCATCTTCCACACTTTAAATGTTCTCTAAGGAACGGGGGTGGGGTGAACTCTCTGTGCATTATTAAACAAATTTACAATTCTAACCTTGATTTATCCGAAACGGAACCCATCCACAACCCAGCCCCTATCCCCTGGTAAAGTTTTGAAGTACAGCATTTTCGAGTGGCCTGAAATTGAAAACTCTCCAGAGTTCGCTTTTGCCTTTTGGCTGGAAAAAAGTTGTACGCGTCGCGAAAACAGCTGATCCACGGGACAAGTGTTTGCCATCCGCCTCCGCCTCCGTCTCCCTCTCCTTGTATCATCCTTTCTCTCTTTCCACCCAACTCTGTCTCTGTTGGTGTCTATTATTGCGTCCTGCTCCCACAGGAAGCACAAATTAAATTTCCACCGACGCGGGGACATTGCAAATTTAATGGCACACAGACACATCCAGACGGCAAGAGAAGGGGAGAGAGTGAGCTAGAAGGACATAGAGAAATGGCAAAAGTTTGTTTTTAAACTTCCCTCCCTCTCTCGCTCTCTACCTCTCTTTTTCTCTTTCGATGTCCTCGTCATCCGTTGTCCTGGTAAAAAGTTTGTGCGCCTAATAGCTGGCTTACAAATCGGAGCGTAGAGCTAAAGATGAAGAGAAAGAGAACACGAATTTGGAAAGGAAAGGAAAGGATGGAATATGTGTTTGGGGAAGGAGAAATGAAAGAGCGATGAGGAAGGAAATAGGGAACAGAGAATTATAATCAACGACGACGGCATACTTAATGCGGCTGTCTCGGTCTCGGTCTCCCCCGCTGCTCCATGTCTCACTTTTTGGGTTATAACAAGGCTGTTACCCCACCCTCCCTTTTCTCACTGCTCACTCTCCTTCTCTACCTGCCCCCCCATTCCTTGTCAAGGCCCTTAAGGCAGCGCCCTGTAAAAGGCCAAAAAAACACACAACAAAAATCGATAGTAAAAAAAAGAATACAAAAAAGTTGCGCCTTTTTTTTTGTTCTTTCTGCATTGCTGCATTTTAAGAGAAGAAGAAGGTGGAAGATAGACTGAGAGAAAATGGGGGAGAAAAACGTGGAAAGTGTGGGTGTGTGCGAGGGTGAGGAACTGACCTGCAGGAGGCATGGAGAGATAAAGATTGCAGTGTAGGGGGATAGAGGAGGAGAGCAGAGCTCTGCTCTGTGCTTCGTCCTCTGCTGTTAATTTTTCTTCTGCTGCTGTGCTTTCTTCCTCTGCTAATTCTGCTTTTCGTGTTTTATTTATTTTTTATTTTTTCTTTTGGGATAGAGTCTTTTTCTCTTATATATCATGCTTTTTCTATTGCTATTGCTTTTGTTTTTATTTCTTGTGCTTCTCCATTAATTCTATTTTTGCTTTATGTTATGTTCCTTTCATTTCATATTATTTATTTCTCTGTTGTGAGTTCTCTTCTTACTTCTTTTGCCACTGATGCTGCGGCTGCTTCTGCTGCTTCTGCTGCTTTTGTGTGCTTTTTTCTTTTAGGTTTTCCTCTTATTTCGTCTATGTTTTTATGTATGTATGCCACACGAATGAACAGACGTGGCAGACACAAGGCGTGGCTGCTATGGGGTGGACAGTGAGGCGGAGAGGCAGAGAGATTGGAACATGGAACAGAATAGGGAATAGGATGATGCTGAACAAACACATGTGCTGTCAAATACTTGCATGCATATATACATATGTATATATAGCATGTGTGTGTGTGTGTGTGTGTGTTGGTGCGCACATAACGGTACATATAGAGGGAGCCCGCCCGGCCATTGCTTGCTCGAATGCTCTCGTTCTTCCTTCTTCTTTGCTCTTCTCTATCCTTCTCTTTCGATAACCTTTAAGTCTCTCTCTGCCACTCTTCTCCGTTGTGTCTCTCACTCTCATCTTCTGATATGCTGTATGTTTTCAACTTGTTCAAACACACACAGTTACAGTTGCAGCAAAAAGCATTCTTCAAGTTTTAATTATTTGCGAGCTTAAAGTTCTTGTGGAAGAGGGTGAGACAGTGGGACAGAGAGGGTGGCAAAGAGTGAGTAAAAAGTAGGGAAACAAATTAATATGAAAGAAAAACGAGAGATGAAAAGTAAAAGCGTAGAATGAATGAATGAGAAAAGAAATAGAAAAACATTTGAAGAATCTTCAAGAAGTTTTTGGAGACTCCGAAAAAGTTTTTGCAGATTATATTCCATGATGGGATAATAGTAGCAATTTGAAAACATTATTCCCTCTTTCAGCTTCCATATATTTCCCCATCCATTCGCATTCTCTTTTCTGTTTATTAAACTCTTTTTTTTCGGTTTCTTTAAATAAAATTAGTTAATTTCTCTCCTTTGATTTATCTTTCCAGGTAAAACATCTACACGAACACGAATACGAAGAAGAAGCAGGAGAAGGAGTAAAAAGAAGAAGCATTCAAAAAGACGAAGAAATACATATCAAGAATAAAGAAGAAAGAAAAAGAGTTCGCGGGGCTTGAATGAAAAAGGGCATCTGCGGAAAACAAGTGACAGAAGAGAGCTATTAAGCAGATGAAGAATAGCAAGCAAAAATCACTGTGGAGGAAGCGAAGCAGTGGAATAAGCAGAAAGAATGGACGGCAAAGCCGAAGAATAAAGAAACAAAAGCAAATTCTTATTTATGGAAGAATATTTTTTGGCCAACTCATTATCCATGACTCAGAATGTTGATTTTTCCGCCGGCTAATGCTTGGCCCTGGGCTGAATGGCTGGCTGTGAAGTTGCTTGGTCATTCATGATTGATGATTGACTCATTTCTATTTTCTGCATATGTATCTTTCTGTATTTCGTGCTTAACCCTCGAAGGCACTCAGACACAACCTTCTGGCATTTGTAAATGCCAAAATTTTAGGAAAAAAAAACGTGATTCGTAGATGCAATTATGGCAAATGAGAGATTTTTGTGGAGCCATAGATCCCATTAGTTTGACTCCAAGAAACCCCAAATATATTAATTCTATGTGAAAATAGAAGATTGAACAAAGTTTCCTTCTTCTTTCCATTGAATGCTGGCAACGTGTTTGCCATATAAGTGTTAAAGATAGTAAAGTTTGGCAACGCTGGGCGCCCACCAGTAAACGCAAATTTTCTTTTATGGCACTACTTGGTTTAAGGAGTTTAAAAGTTACATTTTCAATGAAAACTATTTACAAAGCCTTCCTAGGGTTAAATCCCACGCTGGTCGAGAGAGAGAAAGAGAGACAAAGCAGGTAACAAATTATGTTTTTGTTGAAGTTTGGCAACATCTCTCGGCCGCACCAAGGACACACAGCCATTCAAGGGTTAATGAACACACTGACAAAAGGAAAGAGGGAGAACGACCGAGATTGTTATCATTTCTAAGCAGAGAAGTTTGGCAACGCTGCTGAAGACCGTAGTAATCCTTCCACACCACACCACATCCTCACCCCCCCACCCCTCGCACTGCGCAGCCGGTGTCTTTAATATTTGATACATTAATAAGTGAGAGCGAGAACGGCTGACGGCTGTATGTGTGCGTGCGTGTATAATGCGTGCAAATGACGTCGCACGCTGCTTTTGGTGCTGGCCGATGCATGAGGTCGAGACGCTGCGGCGACGACGTACGGGTCAAACCCGTCACACGTTAATCACGCTCTCGCTTCAAACGCGTCGCTGCAACGGGTTTCCCCCACCCAGGGTCTAGCTTTAAAACAAAACAAACAGCAACAATGCAAGAAAGAATTTAAATAATGACGAAAATTGCCTGAGAACGAACTGCTGTTGGCGTCGCTGCCCACGCTCGCAGAATTCGAACTCGATCGAACATGCTCGACTGCCAACATGTGTGCGCCCCTGCAGGTTGGACCGGCTAGCTAGCGGCTCGAAGCAAACATGTTCGCAGCACGAAAACGACAAGGACAGCAATGACGCATCTCTCGCACACACCTGCAGCATGTATGATGCCGGCCGGGGTTTGTGTCCTCAATAAGTGCCGTTCCATTAACGCGCGCTAATGCGGCGCGTCACTCAATTTAACCGTTAGAGCCGAGAGGTGGTTAGGTTTTCCCAGGGGTGGGGGGGAAGGGAAGAAGCATACATATGTATGTATGCTTGATTCAATAATACGATCATCCGATTATCTTAGACTGCCACGAAAAATGGGGTCAAGCCTTAGTTTAACTTATTTTTGGTTTGGTTCTGCGCTGTCTGATCAGAATGTACAGGGGCTTACGCTTGACCAGGGTTGCCACATACACCACCACACCCGTACGACGAATCAACGTTATTCGCATTTACCATTTCTTGTTTGCAGAAAACTGTCATGATCTTGGGCTGGGGGCTCGGGCTCATAAGATGTACTGCTAATGCGTAATATGTTCGATTAGAGAGAGAGAGAGAGAGAGAGAGAGACTAGAGAGTAGAAATATCAGCAGATCCATATCCTCTCCCCGCCTATTTTCTCTCTAAAGCATAAATTTAATAATCTGTTTTTTTCCTCTCCTTCCGCCCCCACTGGTCGTACAGGGCCTTGGAGCAGTCGCAGCAGTATGCCAAGAGTCTGGGACACCTGCAGCAGCAGCAGTCGCACCATGCCCCCCAGCAGCAACAGCAGCAGCCACCACCCACATCCCAGCAGCAGCAGATGCACCTCCACCAGCAGCAACAGCATCACCACCAGCAGCAGCAGTCCTCGCGTACCGCGGCCAGTCCGTTGTCTCCGCCCCGTTCGGGTCCACCCGTTGGGAACAGCAGTGCGGCAGCAGCGGCTGCTGCGGCGGCGGCCGTCAACAATTACACAAAGTTTGGCGAGGCGCCGCCCCCGCCCCAGCATCGGTTCATCCCGCAGCCGGCGTTCAGCATCGCCCCGGCGCCCACCTACCGCGAGAATCCCTACACACGCCTCACCCAAATGCAGCAGCAACAGCAGCAGCAGGCCGCCATGCCGGAGTACCAGCGGGCAGCCCGGGCGGCGGTGGCGGCAGTGGCTACCGGCGCTGGCGGTAAGCCGGGCCAGGGTCCGGGTCCTGGTCCAGGACAGGGCTCGAGTAGCGGCTCCAATGCCGGCGGCGGTGGTAGCGGAGTGGTCCAGGTGCCGTCCGGCGGGGTGCTGGTCATGGAGGCCATGTCCCACTATCCCAATCAGCCAGGATCCTCCGTTTCCAGCCAACAGCAGCAGCAACAACAGCAGCAGCAAGGAGGCAGCGGAGGCCCTGGAGCGGGTGCAGGTGGAGCTGGGAGCGGCGGAGGCAGCATAATGGTGGGAAATCTAGGACGCATCATCATGCCCCACTCACAGGCGCTGCAGTATACCAGCGAATACCTAACCAATGCCACAGCAGCGGCCGTGGCAGCGGTACAGGTAAACCAGCGTCAACAGCAGCAGCAACAACACCAGCAGCAGCAGTCGGAACCCTTTGGGGCAGGAGGCGGAGGTGGCAGCCAGCAACCATACAAGAAGCAGCGGCTGAGCGATGGGAATCCCAGTGGCCTGAATCACCTGCCATCACCCCACCAGCAGCAGCAGCAGCATCAACAACAGCATCAGCAGCAGCAGCACCACCAGCAGCAGCAGCAGCAGCAGCATCATCAGGCTCAGCAGCAACATCACCACCAGCAGCATCAACAACAGCAGCATCACCACCAGCAACAGCAGCAGCACCAGCAACAGCGATCCTCGCCAGCGCAGATGCAGGCGCAGATGAACAGCAGCCAGCGGCAGAGCAGCCACGAGCTTCACCGCCAAATGGCAGCAGGAGGCAGTGCAAATGCAGCAGCAGGTTCCGTGATGGCCGGTGGGCCAATGGGAATGCAGCTCAAGGTGGAAACGATACCGCCGCAGATGTCCTCGGCGGCGCCGAATTCGTCACGTGTACCGCCCTCGTCCAGCACCACCACAATGGCCACGGGAATGGGCATGGGCATGAGCACGGTGACGGTGTCCACAGCAGTGCCGAGCAGCAGCAGCAGCATCAGCAGTGGCAGCAGTATCCATACCACTGCAGGAACCGCAGGACCGTCCACCTCCGCAGCGGCAGTTGCCGCAGCAGCAGCAGCCGCAGCTGCCAGCAGTACTGAGGCCTACCACCCACAGGTGAGTGATAGCGAGAGATTCCCCTCGCAAGATACGCAGGACTAATAGCCTCTCTATCTTTTTCTCGTATTCCAGGTGGAGGCCATCTCCCCCACGCTGCCCAGCGATAATGCCATCGACGAACGTGGTCGGACCACCGCAAAGGAGGACCTCCTCATGCAGATCCAGAAGGTGGACAATGAGATCAAGTCCGCTGAGACAGGCATGGAGTCGTTGCGGAAGAAGGAGAAGACCCTGATGGAGTGGGCGACCCAATTAAAGCAGAAGAAGGCTCAACTGGCGCCGCCGCCTGCCGTTGTGGCCAGCACAAGTGCTGCAGCAGCAGCGGCAACCACAACTGCTGCCAACAACAACAACAATAGCAGCAACAAGGACAAGGACGATGAGGGCGTGTTGGGAATGGAGGTGGTGGATCTGTCGATGCGCAGCCAAATGCTGGCCGAGAAGATCTATGCGGCGAACCGAGCGACGGCCCAAGATCGACATTCCATGCTGCAGCGTGCCGCTGGATTTGCATTCGATGCGAGAGAGAGCGGGGAGCAGCAGCAACAGCACTATATGCCGCTGTACAATCAACCGCTGGACGTGGAGTCGCTGGCGCTGCTGATAAAGCATCACCACAGCCACGTGAAGACGCCTCTCCTGCAGCACATACGGAAGATAAAGGTCGAGCGGTGCCAGCACCAGCAAACGCTGGTCGATAAGTACGCCAAGGATCAGGCGGACTGGCAGCGGCGGTGCGAGCGGGCGGAGGCGAGTGCCAAGCGGAAGGCGCGCGAGGCCAAGAATCGCGAATTCTTCGAAAAGGTGTTCACGGAGCTGCGCAAGCAGCGGGAGGACAAGGAGCGCTTCAATCGCGTCGGGTCGCGCATCAAGTCGGAGGCGGATCTGGAGGAGATCATGGACGGGCTGCAGGAGCAGGCGCTCGAGGACAAGAAGATGCGCTCCTACGCGGTCATACCGCCCCTTATGCATGACGCCCGTCAGCGCCACTGCGCGTACCACAACGAGAACGGCCTCATCGAGGACATGTCGACCGTCTACAAGCAGCACAATGCCGTAAACCTGTGGACCGCCGGCGAGAAGGAGACCTTCAAGGAAAAGTATCTGCAGCACCCCAAGAACTTCGGGGTGATCGCCGCCAGCCTCGACCGCAAGTCCCCGCAGGACTGCGTCCGCTACTACTACCTCAGCAAGAAGCAGGAGAACTACAAGCAGCTCCTCCGCAAGTCCCGCCAGCGCACGCGCAGCTCCCGCAACCCGGCCAAAGCTCAAGCCGCCCAGCCCCAGTGCATTATCGACTCGCTGACGACGGGCGTTACCACCCGCCTGCAGCGCGAGCAACAGCAGAAGTCCGGTGGCCGCTCCTCGGCCATTGCGGAGCGCGAGCGTGCCGAACGGGCCGCTGAGCGGGAGCGGGTCGCGGAGAAGGCTGCTGCCGATGCCGCCAAGGCGGCCGAAAGTGCCGCCGAGAAGGCCAGCGCCGTCACCAAGGCGGTCGAGGCCATTGTCGTCAGCGAGAAGGTGGCTAAGGCAGCCGCTGCCGCCGCCGCTGCTGCAGCAGCTGCTATTACGGCGATGCCCTCAACATCAGCGGCAGCAGCAGTAGCACTGGCAGCCGCCGAAAGAGCAGAATTGGCCGCCAAGGCTACCAGCGCCAGCAGCGAGAAGAATGTCGCCAAAACAGCAGCAACAGCCACCGCATCAGAGATCTCATCGGGCAGCAGCAGCACTAACAACACCAGCACGAGCAGTAGCAGCACCATCAGCCACAGCAGCAGTGAGGCCAAAGCCAAAGCAGCCACGGAAGGTGCCCCAGCATCAGTAGCAGCAACAGCAGCTGCAGCAGCTGCTACATCTACATCTTCAGCCACCTCCTCCGCATCATCATCATCATTAGCGACAGCGTCTTCAGCGAAGCCAGGAGCCAAAGGAGCCACGTCTGGGGCCACTGTTGGAGCTGGGGAAGCAGTTCCTGCGACGACAACATCCACAAGCACAGGCAAGGCCAAGGCGGAGGCTGCAGCGGCGGCGGTGGCTGCCGCCTCGTCCAAGGCGAAGGCGGAAGCGGGCGCTGCTGGAGGAGCCGCCTCTGATCCGCAGGCCAAGGCAAGCCAGAAGGCTGCCAAGGCGGAGGTCTACAATGGTGGGTATTACATATTATCGAATGGCACAGACACACACATATGTACACACATATATCGAACTACGATGGAATATAATAATAAGGATACCGATTTATACAGATTAAAAGGGATGTTCCTATTAATTGATTTCTTATTGAATTACAATCGAAAGACTTTCATGTTTTAATAGTTTTAATCAGTGATATTTATCGATTGCGATTGGCTCGGCTTAAATCGATAAATGTAATAAACTTGAAATGTGGTTTCCTTATCTTTAGAGAATAATCCAACAATCGATAGGTCAGTTTATTTCAATTCAGTTTTAATCGAAAAAACCAATATAGTTCCCTGTAAGATTTCTTTATTAAAGATAAAGAGATAATCCATTATATCCGATATAGAGTGTAATTGTGTCACCGCTGTGAATCGATGTAGCGTTAAATGTTATCGATTATAAATCGTTTCCCTCTTCCACTCCATTATCAGCAAGCGGAGAACGCGCCAACAATCCAGCAACAGCAACAGCCACATCAGGAGCCACAGCATCAGCTGCTGCTACACCCCCAGTGGGCGTGACATTGAACGGCTTTAAGCCCGGATACCAGAGCGTAGTGATGGCCAACGTGAAGGCTTCCTCCTCCTCCGCCGGCGGCAGCAGCAGCAGCGAAGATGCGGCAGCTGGAACTGGATCTGCAGCCGGAGCCAGTGTCCCTGGCGGAGCGTCGACGAATGCAACGGGCGGCGATAAAATCGGCGTCAAGCATACGCCAGCATCGACTGCAACCAGCGGTGGTTTTGATTTGCCTCCGAGCTCGACGGCATCGACGGAGCAGCACACTGGAGTTGGTGTGCCCACATTGACGACGGCCACCACGGCGGGCAATTATCTTGGCCAGAAGCTGAAGGCCGCTCAGGTGGAGGGCCTGGGTGCCGGCAACGATCTGCTCTCCGATGCCAGGTGAAGCAACAGTAGAAAAAGTGTCCAATCTGAAACTAAATCCTAATCCTCATGCCTTTTCCAGTGATTCCAAGAGAATGCGCTACAGCGAGATGACAGCCAACGAAGTTCATCATCCCCACAGCAACAGCAACAACATTAAGGCCAATGCCAATGCGAATGCCAAGGACATCAGCAAGCTCCCATCCTCATCATCCGCGGCGACTGGGTCGGTACCAACATCTGGATCCATGGTCAATTCATCAACGGCCACCGCCACTTCGACTGCCGCGCTGTTGATCTCCGCCGTCTCCTCCATTATGTCCACTTCCGCGGCAAGCGGTGCACTTACCACATCTACCACATCCGCAACCACATCGATGGCCATGCAGATGGCCGCCGACATCAGTGGGAGTGGCAGTGGGAATGCATCCAACAACTTGGATGGCCTCTCACAGGATGGCAAAGGTAAGCGCCAAAGCGAATTATATCTTATATATACGAACTTACGCATCGAAGCTATTCCGTTGATTCCATTCCGCTGGAATTCTGTCTGTTTTTGATTCCTTGGGAATGCGCTCTAGTAGACACATGAGCATTTCTGCCAGTGTACAGCTTTTGAGCTTTCTAACGGTGCAAACGGCGAACATTTCAAGCTTTAAGGATGTTTATAACAGTTTAATTCTGTTGAGAGTTTCGAAAGTTTGTTAGTTCGAAAGCTGTGAACTTTGATATGAAGAGCTTTTTTTCGTATTTGTAATGTATACTACTTTGGAGTCCAATCTTGTCTTGCGTAAAGCTTCTTAAAGCTCTATGAGCATGCAACGATTTTAATGGCTTTAATTTCTATCCATGTTACTCCTTAAATAGTCTGTACTATATCTTTGATATCAACCCCAAAATTGCAGCTTTTTAAAGGAGCGCTTAAAGCTTTGCCTTTATCCCATGTGAGTGGAGCTTTCTTGCCTTTTCCCGCGTTTTCGAAGCGAGTTTCCGTTTTGGACCATTTGGGTCCTTTGGTCCTTCGTTCGTTGCATCAAAAATGCATTTTCTGTCATTGACAACTGCATTGCGTCGTATCCTTTTGTCCTGTTTAATAAAAAGCCACACTCTCCGCCCGGCCCTTTAGTTCTCTCTGCTGCGACCCAATCAAATTTCTCGTGTCTCTCTTTTCAGTCTCAGTCCTGTCTCCATTTCTGTTTGCATTGTCGATAAATATTTTATCAAAAAACCAAAAAAAAAAAAATAATAAAAAAAGAGAAGAGAACCTTGGCTCGGAATTGCCTCAAGTTCCAGCTCCAGGTCCTGGTCCAAAGAGTTAACAGTGAGACAGTGAGAAGCAGGAGGCAGGAGGGACATAAAATAAGGAGGAGGAGCAGATGGAGATGGTTGTCTCTCGGTCGCTTGCGGTTTTGTTTGCACCACCCACTGTGCCACCATCTTCATCATCATCTTTGTGGCCTTGTTGGCTGTCGTCATCTCCCTAGCGAGTTAATTAAACTCAATTAAATTACATTTTTTTCCCCCATAAACGTCTTTTTTATTATGCAAGTGATTTAATTTAATTATTAAATTGCGGCAAGGATTGTTTGCTCAGCCCATCTGCCACCCACCCAACCCCCCTCTCCCATCCATACCATCCATATTCCATTCGTGTGGAGAGAGACAGAAAGAGAGAGGACGGACTCTCTGTCTGGGAGAGGGGTGGAGTGGCTAAGTGGATCAGAGTGGTGTGGGGGGCTGTGCTGCCCAAAACTGTGAATATTTGGCTATTGAATGCGATAATCTGTACATATTTAGACGATAGCTCGAATCATCAACGGTTGCTTCACTCTGCCTCCAAGTCGATCAAATATACCGATTAACGATTAAATCTACAACAGTCGTTTTGAATTAACAAGCTTTCTTCTGCTCTTTGCTCAATCAATCAAATTTATAGAATTTTGCATTATTTGAAGCTTCATTCCTTTTTTCGATTCGACAGTTTAACTTTTATGGATCGATAACAATTTACAATAGACATGTGTACATACATATTTATCGAAGTCCTGCTCTATACTTATCCACAAAAAGTAGATTTTGTATCATAATGTGAAAATTCAATATGAATTATTTATATTAAATCCTGCGACCCTTCCTTTATAGCGATGTCTCTGTAATCATTATGATTACAAATTATAATCGATGTCGATAAATATAATACTCGATAAAATTCGATTTTGATTAATTTGTTATATGTAACGTTCAGTTATACTGATTACTCTCACTGATTGTTTCCAATTTTGGATTTTGGACAGCTTTTTTGCACTCCTCTGACTCTTATGACTCTTAGGTATACCGATTGTTTTATGTGATTAATGATTAACGATTATTACCGCATATCTGCAATTTGGTTCTCTTCCTTTCCTCTGGTTGGGATGAATATTAATTTTACATATTTTTTGCATTTATTGAATTGAAATTCTAGAGCGACACAAAAAAAAAACATTCAGCGACTGTGTGTTATGGTGCATGTGTGTGTGTGTACAGTTTTGTGTTTTGTTAATGTAAGTGTAATCGTAAATTCGTAGATTTCGTTGCTTTTGATTTTTTTTGGATAGTGCCACAAACAGATTCGTATAATGCCTTACGGCTGTGGCTGCTGCTGTTGATCCTCTGATGGTTCAACCGTCGTCTCTCTTTTAGTAGAATCGCCAGTACCTCCTCCTCCTCCAGGGGTGGCTCCACTTGAAGAGGTGCTCGTGTTGCTGGTGGCTGCCGCCGCCGCTTCAATCTCATCGGCATGGCACATCTTGCGATGCTTGTGGACAAAGTAGTAGCTGGGGAACTTGCTACCACATGTCTTGCAGGGATAGTACTGCACATTCATGTCCAAGGGACGTACCTCGCGACGCATCAAAGCGCTTGTTGTGGCCATGGATGTGGCAGCTGTTGATGCTGAGCCTCCTGCTGCTGCTGCTGTTGCCGTTGCTGCTGCTGCTGTTGATGTGGCTTCCTGCGGCTGACTGTTGTCCTGCCCAGTGTTGCTGGACTCCATGGCCACTAGTCCATGATCGGCGCTGGCCACCAGCTTCTTCTCGGCACTGGCCAGGCTCAGAGGATTGAGATGCCGCTTGGCATGCTTCTGGTAGCAGTATTGCGACTTGAACGTGTGCTTGCAGTATACGCACACATACAGCTCCTGGCTGGCGGCTGCAGGTCCTCCGATGCCAATGCTGCTGCTGCTGCTGGCAGTCGCTGCAGAGGAGGAGGCTCCTGCACTCGCCTGCTTTCGACTATTGGCTGGTGCTGCTCCTGTGGCATCGCCACTGTTCTCGCTCTCCTCCTGAGGATGTTGCTGCTGCTGCTGCTGCTGGTGGAACTGCTGCCGCTGCTGGCTGCTAATGGCTCTAGCCATCTGCTGGTGAAACGAATAGCTGACGCTCTGCTGCGTCCGCTGCTGTTCGCACTGCTCCGTGCCGGAGTCCAAGCCCTCGGGCTTGTGGCCGTAGGCGGTGTTCAGGATGCGACGGAAGCGCACGGGTCCGTCGCAGCTGGCAACGTCGATTATAAACTTAGAGGGCATCGCCGCCGTGGCCGTCTCCAGTTGGGCGGCCGGCACCGGGGCCTTGGCAACCTGAAGTCCGCTCGCATTTGATCTCCTCCCTGCCTTTCCGGAGCGTGTGCCCCCCGCCGAAGAGCGGGATCCCCTTGGCATGGCAGCTGCTGCTGCTGCTGGGGGCTCTTTCTTGGTCCTGGCTGGTGCTTGCGGCTTGGGAGTGGGAGTTGGGTTGGGCGTGGGTGTGGGTGTGGTTGGCTTTGTTTCCAGGAGCTCGATGTTGAGGCTGCCCGCACTGCTGCTAGCCAATGAACTGACGACAGAAACATTGCAATCTTCGGCCTCCATGTCCTCGTTTTCGTTGTCGGTGACTGTGTTGCTGTCGATGAATACCTCCACATCCTCCTCCTCATCCACAGCCACATCTAGTCCAGGGTACTCTGGCCCCACTTGCAGCAACGAAGCGGCACTCGAGTAGGAGGGCAGAACAGCAGGCGGAGGCACCGTCGCTGCTGTTGCTGGGGGCGGAGGAGGAGCCAGTGGCAGGGGTACAGGCAGAAAGCCGAAATTCGGGAGCGTGGCCTTGCTCGGAATGGGCCGGATGATCTTGGCGCTGGCTGGCGCCGTCGGACACAGCTGTGGGGGTGGATTGCCATTGCCATTCAGATAGCCTTCGGTTTGGGCCCGGGCCAGAAAGGATCTACAAAAACACAGAGACACAAATTGAGCCGAAACAAGGGGGAGCAAGGGACGTGGCAACCCACCGACAGATCTCCAGAGCACGGGGCATGTGCAGCACGTGGGTGGCCAGCAGCACGGCAAAGATGTTGTCCACGTTCAAGTCCAGATATCCCGTGTACATGTACGTGAGGAGCGGGGCAAACTGATCCGCAGTCACGTTCCCCAAATAAAGCAGCAGCTCTCCCGTGGCTCCATGTGTTCTGGTGCCGCTGCTGTTGTTGGAGGCGACTCCTGAGGCGGCGGCGGCGGCACTCTCATCCATCCGAATGGCCGAGCGAAGGTATCCGCTGTGCATGCCCAGCACCAGAGCGTGGGCCACAAAGCGCACAGCGCTCGGTGCGGGACCCACTTCCAGGATGACATCCGGGGGAGTGCTCATAATTCCACCTCCGCTGCCAATTCCACTGGACAGTGGTGCGGCGGCAACGGCCAACGGTGGCGCAGTGATGCCGATGGCACGAGGCGCTGTGCCACTGCTTCCCGTTAACCAATTCGTAAACATTTTGCAACAACAACAATAGCAAACTAACAAAAAAAAAGAACAAACCAACAACAAATATGTGTGTGTATTGGAATTGCACTCAACAAAAATAGATTCCAAATGTCCCAGAATACCCTCCAAGACGAAGGATAACCACCGAGGAACGTAAGAGGACGATGCTTAAGGAAGAAGCAACAAGCAGCTGCAGTCAGCAGTCAGCAAAAGTGAGAAAGGAGCGACAAACGACGACGACCCCGGCGACGACCCGTCAAGTGTGCAACCCGGTCAGGACTGATGTCGCCTCGCGGCACTTCTCGGGTATTTATAGCAGGCAGGCAGCAGGCAATGGGCATCAGGGCATGCATTCGGGATGCTACGCAGAGCTTTCGGGTGCTTGGACTTCGGCTTTGGCTTCGGCTTCGGCTTCGTTTTGTGCGGTTGGCAGCGCAGCGCAGCAGCCAGCCAGCAGGCAGCGTTTTTCCCTGTTTGTTGTTGTTGGTCTGTTTAATTGGTTTGGTGTGTGTGTGTGTGTGTGTATGTGTGAGTGTGTGTGTGGGGATTTTTATTCGGGTTTGTCTGTTGTGTATGTGTGTGTGTGAAATTTTTAGCAAATTAACAAATATTTAAGATTACTACCGCCACCAGCACCTTGCACATCGCACCCCACACCCTACCACACAGCCAAAAGTCAAAAAGTGTTGCCAACATTTAGAGCTGTGCAGGGGGAAGTGGATGGGCCAAAAAAGCCATAGACTACTTTTCTGCGGGAGTGGGAACGTCAGAAGCCACTCGGAAATACGTTGCCTACATTTTGCGCGCGGTTCTTTTGATACTTTTGATACTTTTGCACCAACCCACTGCACTCTCCACCCTCTCTCTTGTGCTCGTCTTGCATGTGTCATTTGAGCGCTTAACAACTCTTTACCTTTACCTTCGTCCTTCACTTTCTTTCGCTCTGCCATTTTTCATGCGTGTGTGTGTGTGTGCCGAAAATTTGTTGCCTCTCAATCGACTTAATTGATTTGTGGGCATAACCAATACATACATATTTACATACGATGCATGTGCATGTGATTGTGATTGTGCATGTGTGTGTGTGTGTGTGTGTCTTCTCTTGTTGATTTACCGCTTACTCGTGTTTGTGTCTGTGTGTGTGTGTGTCCTTTGGGGGCTGCTCTATCTACTTGTCCCATATGTCCGTATTCATGCCTCTGTATGCGGCCTCTCCCATTCGTATTCTCAATCAGCTATTAGCGTGCACATACCCTAGAGAATGTAAGGGCATGATGGGCTATGCATTTTGATCTAATTTTGATTCCAGCTCAGCGACAAATGGTGGATCCCTTAAGTGGATCTCTATCCCTCTCAATCGGAGCTTCTTTATTTTACAGAGTATCAACTGCTTCGAATCACCGCACTGCATCTCGTGGCTTGCGCCTTTGCGCCGCCTGTATTACTATTTCTCTAAGATTTCAATCAGCATACAAATTCGATTCATTTTTTTCCTTCTTTTTTGTGTGTGTGTTGTGGCTTATTTGGTCATTTGGTTGGCTTTTAATTACCGCTACAGCGAATCGGTTTATTTGTACAACCCCAGCCCCAAATCAAGGTGGGCTTAGGGATGTAAAGGGGGAAGGCAAGAAGTGACATTTGTCCCATAGATTCTGGTGGCCCGATATGGATAGATGGATGGATGGATGGCTGTTGTGGCATGGAAATTGGTCAGTTTGTTGGCTTTTGACGAGTATTATGTCCCTTATTGATAGGCTAATTTAATTAAGTTGGCTTTTGTGGAGGCCCAAGGACCGAGTATCGAGTACCTGTCGCCATCTCTCGCTCTCTCTCTCTCTCTCTCTCTCTATCTGTCGTATGTCGTCTGTCTTGTCCAATTCGATTTAACTTCAATCAAGCGTTAACAATTTTAATTAAATTATTTCCAAATGTAATTATAAATGTGCGTCATGCATAAATTGTGTTATTAATTTATTAAGCATGCATGCCCCACCTGCCACCTGCCATCTGCCTGTGCAACACATGCCACACTGCCACATGCCACACTGACAACAATTGCAATTACAACCGGAGTCCGGGATGCGGGATCCTGGACCAGACGCTGGGTCGAGGCCAACTTTTTGAATAAATAATCACAACGTAGGCAAAAAATAAATTTCATAAATTGGCAGCACAACAGCAAATGGTAAAAAAAAGAACAGGACATACAGAGAGAGAGAGAGAGAGGATGGATGAGAGAGTGAAAAAGAGAGAGATTGACGTCGTCAATCTGGCTACGCTTTAAACGTTGCATTAATCCCCTGTCCAGTACCCTGTTCGACCGAGCACTGTGTGTTTGTCTGTCTGTCTTTATTTCTGTGTGTGTGTATTCTTTGCTGAATTTTTTCTGGGTTTTTTACTTTTTTTTATAATTGTTGCCTCTTCCATTATGAGCGACCGCCCATCATTAGCCATTCTTTCGGGAAATCCCATAATCGATACAAGGTGTATCGATCACAGTTTATCCTGCAATGAAAGGCAATGCATAATCGATAGATGGGTGCACTTTAGCTGTTGTGTGCATCTGTAATCGATGTAGATAGTTCAATTTAATTTCATGTAAAGATATCACTGGCATGAAAAGTCCTGAATTTTTGTTAGTTCATTAAGATCAAGACTCTTATTGATAACCAATAATAATTTTGAAACGAATATTAGTTTCGTGTCTTCGATAGCACGGTGCATAACACTTCTACCTCTCGGGCCTGTTCTCTCATCACTGCTGCTGGGCAGGACAGTGCGACATGGAATTCAATTTGATTAATGAAAGGTTGTACAAAAAAAAAGAGTCTACTGCGGAGAGCAGTTGACTTTCCCCTTTTCCTTCCTCCCTTTGTGCACTTTGTGCTGATCTTTGTAGTATAAGTTGATGTGCAAATTGCCTGACAACTGTAAAACCAAACCAAATCGAAGCGGAAACCAGAGCAGGAAACCAGGAAACGGCTGCACACACACACTACTGTCAAGTGATGGGAAGGAGGGAAGTGGAAGTGGAAGGCGGCTTTCCCATGCACACGGACATGCACAGACGACACATGGCCAGGATTTACCCAACGGTTGCTGTTGCTGTAGCTGTTGTTCTGTGGGAGGGTCGGGGGCTATGTGCTTTTGACCATGATGACAAGCAACTTCTGTTCTGCTGTTCTGCTCCTTTGCTCATCTCTCTCCTTTTATGCCCTCGCTCGCTCCAGCACTTGTGTCGAGCTGAAGCTTATCCCAACTGGATTTATTGTGTGCATATGTCTCCTCTTCTCTCCGCTGCATGTGTGGGCAGAGAGAGAGAGAGAGAGACAGAGTCAAAAGGGACAAACCTTTTATGACAATTAAAACATAATTGACGGTCAACATTAATAAACCAAACGCACACCGAAAACAACAGGAAAACAGGAAGAAAAAAAAATAAAACAAAGAACAGCAACAGCAACAGCCACATATGCAGATACAGGTACAGATACATTTACAGAGCAACAGAGAACACAAGACACATTGGTGGAGACACGAAAGGATAAAGGGGAATGAACCCCGCTGCAACATACACAGCAAGAAAATAATCGTATGCAAGCTGGGTGTTCGGTTGGCTTTTATTTCTTTGAAATAAAATAAAATAAAATATATTATATATGTAGTGTATAACATTCATAGCGAGTATTAGGATTCTGAATTATTAACAAGTACACTTAATTAACGAGGGAAATGCATAGACCAGTACCGACATCGAATGAATCTGAGTGCAGGGTACGCGGATAGTCTTCTCTATGTGCAGCGGCATTTGATGAGAGATATCCGAGATATGTATACATGTGTGATTCTTGTATTCAAAGGACAAGTGCCACAGCAACTTTTCGAGAAGGAAAGGGTACTCCGCACTAATCCGACTTACCCCCTCAGCATTCGGCAAGTGTGTGTGAAAGAGAGGGAGAGCGTGGGGGAAACAGGGAGACCTTTTTCCGTTAGTTAAAAATTCTTTTTGGTGTTTGTGCTGCAAAAAACAAAAACCAAAGACAAAACAAGCAAAATCATAGAAAAACGTGTAACGGTAAACGAGAAGCGCACCCAAAAAAAAAAAGAAACGAAAACGCTGGGAGAGAAGTGGAGAGGAGAGAAAAGTGAGCGCCAAAAACTAAATTTGAAAGCTTCATTGGAAGCTGAAGAGTTAGAGTGTGGTAGAAAGAGAAGGAGAGACGTACCTTGTCCCTGCCCTCTCTCTTGCTCCACTCCATTCCACACTTGAGGCAATTAAACGGGTTGACACTCTCTATGCGTGTATGTGTTTGTTGTGGTGCTGCTTTTTGGTTGTTTATAAATTTGTTTATTGGATTTTAGGTGATGGCAGAATAACGTAATAGCAACGTAAGCCTCTCACTTGCTCCTGCTTCTTTCTGCTTCTTCCTGTCTGTTTCCCTGCACATCCCACAGAGTGTGCTGTGGGGCGCTCTCCAGCTCTCCATTACCTGTCGCCCTGTCGCGCTGTCGCATCCTCCTACACACCCTGCCCTAACACACACCCACCCTCCTCACGCCTTTTTGCTGCATTATGCTGATGGAAAGTAAACGAAATAAGAAGCAGGACAGCAGCGACGGAGAGAGAGAGAGCGAGAGCAAAATTTGATGGTTTTCCTTTTTTCGGAGGCGGTCAAAAAGCGCACCAAAGTATGCAACGACGGCGGTGCAAGCGGCTTGACTGTCCGCAATGCACCAAAGGTTCTGCCTCTGCTCTCTGTGTGGCAGAGGTCGGGGGGGGGGGGGTCTGGGGGCAAGGGATGGGTGGGTGCTGGTGTCACTGTGGTGCTTGTGTTTTGTTGGCGGGGGGAAGGGTGAAGGGTCCCCGCGTACGCTGTTTATGAAATTTTGAACAAAATTGAAATTACGCTAATTGTTTGGACTGTACTCGCGCTTACCACTTACCCCTAGCATATCTCCCTTCCCCCTGACAGCAGAAGCCAAATTGTTTGGAGTGGGTGTATGTGTATGTGTGTGTGTGGGTAGTGGGGAGTAGGGAGTAGGGAGGGGCAGGTACAAAAGCAAAAGCAGAAACAAAAACAATTAGCGAATTTGATGAGCAAATCCCCGTTACACGAACACACGCCGAGGGGATCATAAGGGATGGTTGGAATGGGTAAGGGGGGTGCAATGCAAACCCCACCCCCATCACTCCCTCGGCTTGTTGGTGCAGCTAATTAATAGACTTTTGTCCGGTGTCCAGTGTCCAGTGTCCAGTGTCCGATGTCCGATGTCCATGGGTCTCAGGCTCTCCTACGGCTCTCCGTGTAGTGCGTGCATTCGTTGTTTGTCCATTGCATTAGTCCGCCAATTCGCAGTCCGCAGTCCGCCTCTGCCTATGCAATCGTATACTCGTAGCTACCCGTATCCCTTTATCCACATCCCCCTCCCGTGTCCGAGTCCGAGTGCAGTGTGTGTGCGTGGTTGTCCGTCCGGGCGTCTGTTTGCTAATTAGTAAATCATAATTACTCACTCGCATTTCACGATTTGTAAGCTTTTCGACCAGTCCGAATACGGACTGGACCTGCACCCTGGACAGCGGTTCTGCTTCTTCCCTCCTAGCGCGAGAGCAGAGCCACGCGCAAACCAGCAACAATTTCCAATCCAATCCATCAGTCCATCCAAAAAAAAAGGGGTGCCCCATTGCCATTGCCATTGCCATTGCCGTTGCCATTTCCCTCAGGAGGTATCTCTCTCCCACCGATCAATGTGTCAACTTTAGTGCCATAGAAGAGCCGCTCGGAAAGCGCGTTTTTCTAATTGCCAGCATCGAAACGAGGAGTGGGCGAGGCTACTGGTATGTGTGGTGATATGGGGGGTTGTGGGGGGTTGTGGGGGGTTGTGGGGGGATGTGGTGTGATGCCCACAGAGAGAATATTAACTCTCAATTTCTCGGGAGTGGACACGGACGCGGGATACAGACTCTCTGTGGCTTACAATTGTCACAATTGAAAGGGAATCGCTTATTAATCGAGTGTGTAATTTTTGCAAAGCTTTTGATGGGACTCTAAGGCAAAAGATCTAGCAAGTGGATTTGGGTTTAGTCTGGCAAACACTTACATATGTACATGTGTGTGGGCTTAAGTGGAGTGAGTGAGAATACGAATACCTCTCCATCCCTTTGCTAATATTTAGTTTTTCAATTTTTATGCTTTACTTAAAATTTGTAGTACAATTTTATATGAAATGCGAATTTTGCCTGCGGATCAGAGAGAAATCAACCATCAACAGTATCTTTCGCAAATGCGATTGCAATTCCTCTCCTATGGCGCGTCATGCAGAAGAGCACATCGGTTTGGGTTCTGAGGTCTCAGCCTGGAATTCGTGAATATGTGTGGCCACTTGATGATTCCACGAATCACATGGCATCACTGCAAGGGTATCAAAAACTGAGAGAGAGACAGACCAAGAGCAAGCGCGTCGACCAACTAATTACAAACTTAAACTGTCGAAAATGACTGCGACCCTGCCGAAGGACAAGGAGTGGAAGAGGAAAGACGGATGAGAAACAACACTTAAAAATGAGCCTAAAAAGCAGTAAATCGGAAGCCAAAGAGTCAACACCCACACGCTCGCACGCACGCCCACACATAGACACAACGAGAGAATGAGAGCAAGAAGAGGCATTTGCTTGCTTGCTAATTATGTGTGTTCCCCACTCTCACTCAAACTTCGCTCCGAGACTTGGCTCTCTTTCTGCCATTTCACTCTCTCTGTCTCTGTCTCTTTCCGCTGTTCTGCTCCTTTCTCTGCTTTGCTGCGGCTTGGCTTTTGCTTACATATGTAATTAAATTGCTCAATTAAAATTGCACACCCTTTTGATTATCGCTGGCGTACAGTTTGTATTCCATCTCCTGTCTGTCTGTATGTTTCTCTCTGACTGTGTGTGTGTGTGTGGGTGTGTGTAACTTTTATTAATCAGAGAAAATCGTTTCCAAAAAAAACAAGACTTTTGATATGAACACGACACACATAGTATTTCCTACTCAAATAGGGACCGATGGAATACTCTTTATATGCTGAAGGTCCTTATATAATACTCAAACGATCGAAATGATTTTTGACGTATAGCTAGATTGATATATATTTTAATTCAAAGATCTTCTAGGTAGATCTCTATAAAAACGTTAATACACTATCCAATCGCAATGATTTTGGTTAAAGGCTCGTATGTAGATGTGTTGTCTAGTAGTAGCTCTCGTAGTATCAAGGGAGCGATTAGTTCCTTCGATCTTGTTGTCTCGCATATGCCTAACTGCTGAACACACGACATACCCTGCACGCGTCCCATGAGTATTATGGTGGGTGCCTTCCGCAATCCAGTAAAAGATGAAGCCCGAAAAGCCAGTGAAATGACGGCCGCGATTGCCCGAAATATAATTTTTTTTTTGGTCTGGGTTTTTTTTTGTTCTTTCAATTTTCTTTTGTGTTGCGCTCCCACGCTGACGATGGCTGTGGCACCGCGCGCTGTCCGCTCCCCGGCTTACCCCCTGGAGTCCTGCTGCTGCTGCTGGTGCTGCTGGTGCTGCTGCTTCTGCTGCCTTTGCCGTTAAATCAACACCATTTCGTAAATTAAAAGTGCCAAAGCAAAGCGTTTTCCGCTGTCGCTGGGCGACGACGCTGCCGTTCATATTAACTGTATTTACAATTATATGGCGCTCACCAGCTTCTTTCTCTCTTTCCCATTCTCTCTCTCCATCTCTGTGTGCGTGTGTCTCTGTCTCTTTGTTGAGCTTGCATCGCATGTGTGTGTCCGTCCCTCCTCTCGCCCTTGTCATGGATGGCATTTATGCATACTCGTACCATAATTCCCAGCCATTTCCATCCATTCTTCCCTCCTGTCCGCCCCCTCAATCACATGCTGCTTGCTTGCTGCCTTCTCCTTCTGAATTCGCCTGCTCTTTGATGTTTGCACAAGTTGGCATCATCTTCTGTTGGTGGCTGCCACCGCCGCAGCCGCTGCCGCTGCCGCTGCCGCCTGGCAATGCTGCTGCCAGCGGGCACTGCTTTCGCTTACGCAAGTTCTTCTCTGCCAACAACAAATTCCCCATGGTGCTAATTAGCGGTTGTCCTTCGTCCTTCGTCCAGTGCTGCTGCTCCTGCTGCGTCGTACTTTTGTGTGCACGTACAGTCTCGCGTATATTTTTTAATTGGCCGCACGCCAATCGTTCCGTGCCGTTCCTGTTCCGCCTGCTCTCTCTCGCCTCTCGCCACGAGCTATCACTCGCTCTCTCTTCCGTTTTGTATCCCGTTATCTCTAAATTGAATGTTGTTTTATGGCAGATTTGATTGAATTTCCGCTTTTCGTTTTCCTTTTAGCGGTTTGTTGTGTGCGTTGGCTGGCTCTTTTGTTGCCAATGGAATTGAGAGGGAAATTCATACCACGCGGTAGATACGCGGGGCATGTGGCGAATGCCACAGCAACCAGAGTGCCTCAGAGTGCATGCATTGTGTTATTGTTTGCGTTTGCTGAAGCTCTGGTTCTATGTATGTAGTTCCAGTTCAAGTTCCTAAAATATCTAATTCCAATTTGCTTATTTATTGTTTCCAGCTTTGGCAGAGCTTGACTTATTTAATATATATTTGAACTCCATATGATTTTTAAAAAAAAGGGGTGGGGTAAAGGGGGGAAAGGAAAAAAAAAAAAAAAAAAAAAAAAAAAAAAAAATAAAAGGGGGGGGGGGGGGGGGGGGGGGGGGGGGGGGGGGGTGGGGGGGGGGGTTGGGGGGGAAAAGGAGGGGGGGGGGAAAAGGGGGGGGACCCCCCCCCCCCCCCCCCCAAAAAAAAAAAAAGGGGGAAAAAAAAAAAAAAGAAAAGAAAAAAAAAAAAAACTCCCCCCCCCCCCCCCCCAAAAAAAAAACACCCCCCCCCGCGGGGGGGGGGGGCCCCCCCAGGGGGGGGAAAAAAAAAAAAAAAAAGGGCCCCAGCCCGCTCTTATCCTATATCATTCTGAGATTACATACATCCAATATAAGCACAAGTTCTAGCTGATTCTAAGCTCTCCCGCTAAAAATATTCCAAATAGTAGAGCTAGGAACCAGTTTAACTGAGGTTGGAACCAGAGAAATTGCCACCGTTGCCGAACCCTCACAATGTTCTTCAACCTTCCACCTCCATCCTGGTCCTGCTGCTGCTGTTGTTGTTGCTTTTGTCTAATTGAAAGTTAAATAAATTTTTGGTAACTTGTGCAGAAATTTTGTGCTGCTGCAGCAGAGTGCTGCTGCTGCCCCATAGAGAGTCCAGTCCTGTGGGTAGAAGATGCCCCAGCAGAGTGGAGAGTGTGTCCAGGTTGATTTCTGTCTGTTGATATTTGTCGGGTGCCAAAACTATTTACTAAATGGTCCCAAATTTAATTGCACAATTACGAGTATTACAATCACGTACTTGGATTATTTCCCAACAAATGCAAATAAGAAGCAGCATGTGGATGTGGATGTGCGATTGATGTTGGGTGCTTGCTGTGGGCTTGTCTTTCGGTCAACTATAATTGCAGGAGTATTATTTATTGGGTCAGAAGGGAACAGTAGAAGCCTATCGCACATTCACTTGCAAACATTCATACACACATACATGTATGTATGCACATACCTACATATATTCCCTTTCCCCCATTGCCATTCCCACTCCCACTCCCACTCCCACTCCCTTGCTACCTCGTAGAGGGGACCACCTTCTCCATTTCCATCCCACATCCACATCCCACGCATAGACCGCCTCAATATTTACTCTTTGTACTTGCAAAAGAAATTGTACTAATGGAATTATTTCATTTTGGGTGGAGGTGGGCGAGAGCGAGAGTCCAGAAGAAGAAGGCAGTGCCAGAAGGAGGGGAGGGCAGAGAGTTCTGAGAGAAAGAGAGTGGGACTTGCGTCGCATCGCATCGCGTCTCGTTTTGTTTTGTTTGTCGTTTTGATTTACTTTTGGTTTTTGATTTTTTCTCCTCTCTCCTCTCTCCTTTTTCCGTTTTACGAGTGTACCCAGCACTCATTGGGTTGCTCCGCATTCGTATTTGGATATTGCAGATTGTAATAGCAATAGTAAGGGTAAGGGGGCTAGCTGTGTCTGCTATATGACTGAAATCGGATCTGTTAATTATTATTTGATTATTATTATTTATTATTATATTATATACATTCATTTGTACATGTATAAATCCAAGTAATGGGCATCCATCAGTCGAAATATCAGCCATGTGACTTCTTCTTGTGATTTTTCTTTGCATTTGCTGTGCAAATAGCGCAGTGTTCCACCACGTTCCCACGCTACCATGTTCCACGTTCGACTTGCGACGACTTTTCCCCCGGCTGCGTTTCATCTTTTCCACCCGACCCGTACCTTACTCCGTACAAATCAAAGCAGAAATGAAGCCAAAAAAAAAAAGCAGAAGAGATGCTACGAGGAAAACCAAGACCCAAGCGCATTCCCTGCCACTGCCATCTGCCCCACTCTGCCCCACTCTGTCGCTGCTTCTGTCAGCATCGCCAGTTGAGAAAAACTTTTTTGTTTTCCTTTGGGGCGTTTCAAATCATTTTTTGACTGATTGAATTATTAATAAAATTGATCGAAATGCAAAGAGATTCAAGCCGATGACGATAACGATGCTGGTCAACAAAAAGCGGAAAACGGAAAAGCGGAAATTTATATCATAAATTTAGCTCGTTTTTTTTTATTTTTTGGTTTTTATTTGATTGAATTGATTTTAAATGGCATGTTCCCCCCACGGTATTCCCCCCTCAAATAAGTAGGGTGTGCAGGGAGGGTAGAATGTGCTGCTCCCAATGGTGTTTACAATGTGGTCCGAAAGTGTGTTGCTGTGGTGCTGTAACTGTTGTAGGTCACATTTAATTAACACGAATTTCCATTAATATGCATTAATTACTATTGACGTGACTCTTTTTATTGGGGGTGTATGGAACAACTGATGAGACAACCACCCAACACGACACCCCAATGGGGCTCTCTTCATGTCTCATACGACATTCTCTTCCATTTAACACTCGATCTGCGAGTTCCGAGAGACTAGGTATATTCCACTGAGTGACTGACTAAAGGCAGCTGACAAATTGTGCCTCGACTGTTATTGATTCGTGCCGCTGTTGTCTGCTGCTGTTTTCCGTCCGTTGGTAACCCCGAAACAGACCCCAACAGACGCACTGGACGCACCGCGGTCAGTCCTGCTATGTCCTGTCCCCATCATTTCGAGTCCTGCTTGGTTTTATTTTTATTTTTTTTTTTGCTGCTCGGCCATCTCCAAAGTGCATAAAATATTTAAAAAATATTTTAAAATCAAAATTAAATAATAAAAAAAAATACGAGGTCTGCTGCTCTCTGCTCTCCGCCCGAAACCGAAACCCCGAAACCGGAACATGAACCACCGACCATCCCACATCCCATTGCTCCCCAATGGCAACCCAATCAAGTGGCCAATAGCTATAGCCTTTTTATTAATTAATTTATTTGGTGTTTCTCTTGCTGGTCTTGTTGCAGTCTTCATGCTGGATGCTCCACATGCTGCATGCTGATTCTTATGTCCCTGCCATTTCAATTCATTTTTATTACGAATATTATTTTAATTTGGACACCCTGCTGCAGAATATATGTGCTACATTGGGTATACATGTACATACAAGTACATGACTAAAGAAAAGACTGCCCGAGGCGATCATCGATCTGTTGATCAACCAAAAATAATCTTCACTTTGAGATTCTTTCAAGAATTGTTTGTGCGTGTGTTACGAGGGTATCTTCCATTCTCCAGTCTCCAGTCTGCAGTAATCGTGGTCTCTTTTTTCCCCAATTCGATTGCTTGCATTTCCATTTTGTTGTTTTTTTCATTTTGGTTTTGAACACTTTTTTGTTGATCTCTTTTCGGTGGGGTTGAGTTACTGTTATTAATATTAAATATTTATTTTGTGATATTTATTTAATTTGCAATTTATACTCGACTCGTCGACTCGTAATTGCAATCGGATTGAGGCTACCTACTCCACCCGCACCTCTTGCTCCTTCCAATCAACCGAACGAAAAAAAGTGTTGCCTACTTCTTCCTCCTCTGCCTGCCAGGGTTGCAAAGTTCTCTGTTGGTGGGGGGATTTTTTTTTTTTTTTTTACCAAATTGAAATCGTTTTTCGAGTGGTCTTCCCCCTTTTTTGGCCCCTGTTCGCCGCCCCTTTTGGACGGCACCGCTCTGCGCAACAATCAAAATTAAAATGAGTGGCTTATTAAAATTTTAACGCTCAAAAAGCATTTTTACTTACGTTTATTTTTCGCTTTCTGCTTGGTCAACGAGAGGGATAAGGGCAGAAGGAAGGTGGAAAGTAGGGGGAAGGTGGGGTAGGTGGAGAGGTAAGGAGCGGCACTGGGGTGGGGTGGGACTTGGCTACTTTGATGTATTTTCATATTCCGCTGAGATTCGCGAGCCACGCAATAAGTGGAAGTGCGGGAGTGCGGTAGTGTGCAGGAGAGGCGAAATAAATGGCAGGGAGAGGCAGTGGAAGAATAGCTCTCTCGCTCTCTCGCTCTCTCTCTCTCTCTCTCTCTTGTTTGGTCAGCATTCATCGTTGTATCTCTGACATTTTGAAACGCTGATTGATTTTACTTATAGTCAGAGTCTTCCATTTATTCCTTCCATTTTCATTTGCCGTTTCAATTCCCATTCCTCCGCAAAGTCCCCTTTTAATTACATTGATTTTCCTTAAATGCCGCAATTGTTCGTTCTCATCCTCTCTCTCTCTCGTCTCTCCCTTTATTTGCACATCATTAAAATTGTAAAATTATTACGAGTAAAATGGCAAAACAAAAACTAAGACAAACACGAATCTGTTGGCTGGCACTCAGTCAAGATTGGAGATTCCCTCCACTGATGACTCTCCTCGTGATGAAGCAATTCGGATAGATGAAAGATGATAATCAAATTGCGAGGAGTCTCACATTATGGCAAAACTAAGGGGCATTCCGCCAACTAACCATCCATCGGGCATGTGCATATCGCAACTATGGAAAGTTCCCCCAAATACGTCAATCATTCGAATCTACGTACAAATACGAGTATCTAATTGCATCGCGGCTTTGGATTGTTCAGTCCAAAACTTTGGCACATCCAAATTACAATTTCCTTTTACTTGTTCCAACTGAAATTTAATCGGAGTTTGATTGATTCTTTTCTAATTTCTTTCCTAATTTCATCTGAAATTCCATTGTTCTGTTCCCGATTTGTTTCACTCGCTTTAATGGACTTTTTCTCACTCGTACTCGCAGATATAATGAAATCTGATTGCTCCGATCAACCTCAATCTGCGGTGTCTGCAATCCACTCTTAGCTTTCACTCCACCATCCATCATCCACCTATCCATTTATCCATCGCATTCATTCATCCCCATGTGAATCTGTTCATCTTTATCCTCCATCCTCCATCCTCCCATCCTCCAATCCATCCTCCTCTTTGGGCGGGCGTTTTAAAATATTCAATTGGCTGCTGCTGCTCATTATTTGTTAAGTGGCTTAATGAAAGCGTCTCCCAGTGCCAGTGCCAGTGCCAGTGCCAGGGCCACCCCACTCAACTCTCATTCCATCCCCCGCGCTCTTCTGACCATTTGCCTTTAATTAAATCGCATTTTTTAATGTGTTTGCATAACTTTTGCTTACCCTGCTCCGCTCGCAATCACTCTCTCACTCTCACTCTCCCTCTTTCTCTCTTTCTCTATCTCTCTTGCAGACAAACTGGCCAGCTGCTTCGTGTGCAAGGCGGAGGCATGTCCAAGGACGCGGCCCCTGAAGAAGGGACGCGGCCAGCAGTACGGTATACCGGACGAGTCGATACCGGCGGGGGCGCGGATGTGCAACAGCTGCCAGTGCAAATCGGTGCGGAACCGCTACCCAAACTGTCCCCTGTCGACGTGCCCCAATCCCAAGGACCGGGCCCAGCGGCTGCGCAACATACCGTCGCGACTGTTCGAGCTGGCGCCCGAGGTGCGCGATCCCGTGATGACCGAGTTCCAGATACCGCCGCATGCGACGCGCTGCTGCTCCGCCTGCCTTATGCGCATCCGGCGCAAGCTCGACCCTCAGCTGAATCTCACGGACGCTGCTGCGGGAGGGGGTAGCGGCGGCGACGAAACGGATGTTAGCACCTCGTCCTGCGACGAGCGGGAGCCTGGCGGCTCCGACACCGCTTCCGTGGAGAGTCCCGAGAATCTGCAACGCCACAAGCCCCTGACCCTGACCAAGCAGCAGCAACAGCAACAGCAGCAACAGCAGCATCAGGTGGGGATACAGCTGCCCCAGCCGCCTCCACCAGTGCCCCAGCAGCATCCGCACCAACAGCAGCACCTTCATCAGCAGCAGCAGCAGCAGCAGAAACCCACGTCAGTGGGCGTGGGACTGCGTGGCGTGGCCGAGCTGCCGCTTATCATTACCCCCACGCGGATGAGCTCCAAGGCAGCGGGTGCGGACAACGAGCGTCTGCTTCCCCCGGCCGCCGGACAGGCGCCCAAGAAGCAGAAGACCAGCGAGGAGTACGACTCTTCGGCCACGGAGACGGCCGACGAGGAGAACGAGAACTCTCCGGCCAACCGCCAGAGCCCCAAGGTGCTCTTCAACGCGGTCCATGCCCACGGTCATGGTCATGGCCACGTACACGGACACGGACATGGACACGGCCATCCGCATGCACACGGCCACGGGCATGGGCACAGCCATGGGCACGGACACGGACATGGACACGGTCATGGCAGCAACAATGTGGGCGGACTGCAGCCACCAAATGCCGCAGGAGTGGGAGTGGTAATGGGAGGACTGCCGCCTGGCATGGGGCCCGGAATGGGAGTTGGCCAGCAGCAGCAGCAGCAGCAACAGCAGCAGCAGCAACAGCAGCAGCAGCAGCAGCAGCAACAGCCACAGCCGCCACCGATGAATGGACCCATCAGCATGCGCCGCGAGGCGGTCAACAATGTGCAGGACTGCGTCTTCTCCGTTATCGAGCGTTCGCTGAAGCACATAGGACCAGATCGCAAGCAGTCCTCGCAGCAATCCTCCTCAGCCGGCGGGAAGACCCCCACCCAGACCGCCTCTCAGCAGCAGCAACAGCAGCAACAACAACAACAGCAGCAGCAGCAGCAGCAGCAGCAACAGCCCCCTCCCTCCCAGCATCCGAACAATCTGGAGCGCAAGGAGCTGACTATTGTCCGGGAGTATCGGCAGGACGGGAATGCCGCTCTCATCAAGCAACAGCAGCATCAGCAGCAGCAGCAGGCGGTGTCTGGACCGCTGCCGCCCAGCGGCCTGCCACACGGTACATCCGTGCAGAAGCTGCCGTCGCGTCCAGCGGCCGTACCACCACCGTCATCCTCCAGCAGTGGAAACGGAACCAGCAGCAGCGACAACCTAGCCACCCTCTCCGTCGTCAACTCCCATCTGGGCGGAGTCGGCGTGGGCGTGGTGGGCGTAGTGGGACCGCTGACGCATCCCGGACTTATAGGCCATCCCGCCGCCACAGTCGTGGGAGTGGGAGGGGGAGTGGGTGTAGGTGTGGGTGCCAGTGTCGGGGACAAGGCCACCATTACGCCCGTTGTGAAGACCGGAATAGGTTCCGGTTCTAAGGGCGGGCTCCCGTCCAGCCACTCGGCGCCGCCGCCACCCGATACGATCATCTACAATGTCCCGACCAGCCACGGGCCGCCACCCACCCATCCGCAGCGGGGAGTGCCGCCCCCGAGCCAGCAGGTGTCGGACTCGGAGCCGCAGACCCTCGATCTGAGCATCAAGAAGCCACCGAGGGACAGGGACGGCCACTCGCCCCACACGGGACCTGGCGGATCGGGCGGATCTGGTGGTCCCGGGGGATCGGAGCGCCACCATGTGCCGCCGCCCTCGATGTCCAGCGCAATGAAGCACATCGTCCGATCCACGGCCATGTATCGTGGGGAGGCCGTCTCCGTGCCCACCCTGGCGACGGCAGGCTCCTATATGTACCAGCAGCCGCACGGCCCGCTTAAGGTGACGGGCGGACCCGGAGTGGGACCCCTGGCCGGAGCCGGGCCCGGACCGGGCGGCTCCATCTACGTCCAGCCAGTACCAGTACCTGTACCCATCTCCATTGGCCAGGGCCAGATGCCGCCGCGCTCCAGCCAGCCGCCCCCGGCCCAGCCCCAGCACCAGGCGCAGCCACCGTCGAGCGGACGAGTGTCCTCCAAGGTGCAGCCGAAGCTCAGTCCGCAGCAGGCGCATCACCTGCATCCGGCCCATGCCCAGCACGGCCCCCATCCCCATCCGTCGCACCATCCGTCGGGCCACCCATCGCATCCATCGCATCCTGCGCACCCGTCGCACCCGTCGCATGCATCGCCCTCCCAGCAGCAGCAGCAGCAACAGCTGCTGGTGAAGAGCGGCTCCATCACGCACGGAACCCCGGCGAACAGCGCCCAGCAGCAGATCATTGTGCACGCAGCGACCTCCTCGTCGATGCTCAGCCCCAAGTTCGAGAGCATGGTGCGCCAGACGCCGCCGGGAGTGGTGTGTCCGCCGGACAGCGGCAAGCATGGCTCCATCACGCAGGGCACGCCCCTTCATCTGCCGCAGCACCACCTGGACAGCAAGCGGGCCTACGACTTCTACAAGAGCTCACAGCGCCACAGTCCCGCCCAGGCGGGGCCCGGCTCTGGGCCAGGTGGGCCCGTTCCCGGCCAGCTGCCGCCACCACCGCAGCAGTCCTCGCCCCAGGCACCGCCCCCGCAGGGATACGGCGTCGGAGTGGGCTCTCCCTACGCCCGCTCCCCCTTCGGCAGCTTTGTGGAGCAGGCGCCAGTGCTGAGCACGCGGCAGATCGTGACGCACGACTACATAACCTCGCAGCAGATGCAGGGCCAGCAGCAGCAGCGCAACGTATCCCGCGGCAGTGCCAGCGACAAGGACAAGGAGTCGCCCTCGCCACGCAACAGCGTCGGCAGCAGTAGCGGCGGCTTTGCCTACGACAAGGAGCCGACGCCCCGTGGCCGACCCGAGTACTCGAGCCGTGCCTCCCCGGCAGACCATGCCAACAGGTGAGTGTGCCCCAGCTCCAGCCCCAGCCCCAGCCCCAGCCCAGCAAGAGCCACCAGAATGTGTGACTAATCCTTGCACATCTCTCCACAGCACTCCCAGTCCACATCGTACACCACCGCCGCAGCGCCAGGGGGTGATACAACGCCACAACACAGGCTCCAAGCCACCCTCGCCCGCTGCTCCGCCGCCTAGCCGCATGCACATCGTGACGCCCTATCAGTATCCACCAGGTGAGAGAGAACCCCCTAACCCTAACATTCACCCCCTGCAGCCACAGACTCTAATTGAATCTCTTGTATCCACAGCTGGCCACGATGCATTGGCCTCGTTTGTGGACGTGGCCGTGCAGCAGCCGCAGCTTCCGGTGCCTTCGCAGAAGGGTGACAAGTCGCCAGGATCTTCACAGCCGGTCGGAGGGGGGCCACCAGGTCTGGGTAATCCACATGCCGGACCACCGGTCCCGCCGCCACACTCTGTAGCTGTCTCCCAGGTACCGCCGGCGGCCCATCACGACATGCGGTACCGCGATCTGGCCATGCACCACCAGCAAATGGCCGCAGCCGTGGCCGTACACCAGCACCAGCAGCAGCAGCTTGTCCAGCAGCAGCAGCTTGTCCAGCAGCAGCAGCAGCAGTACCGCCAGCACCTGAACGCCGCGGCCGCTATGCACCTGCAGCGGAGCGCGCGAGACCAGCGCCAGCAGCTGCAGCACAATCATGCCATCGAGCGGGATCGCGAGCTGCTCCAGAACCAGGAGCGGATACAGCGCGAAAGGGACCGCGAGCGGGAGCGCGAACGGGAGCGTGAACGAGAGCGCGAGCGGGAGAGGGAGCGCGAGAGGGAACGGGAGAGCGAACGGGAGCGAGAGCGTCGCGAGCAAGACAGGGAGCGTCGCGTGGTGGCCGAGGAGCGTGAGCGCCGCATCGAGCGGGACCGCATTTTTGCCGGCGGCGTTGTGACTACAGCCGGACCCGGTGGCCCACCACCGCCAGGACACTACATACGCGCCCCAGTCCCCGAGACAGGACCACCGCGTTCCATTCCCGATCGGGAGCGAGAGTAAGTACATGAAACATCTGAAGCCTGCTTGTAAGAGCCCGTGCTGCGATAGAGTGCGATAGAGACGGATTGTGGGGAATAGAAAGGGTACGCACAGGTTGTGCGGGAGGGAGCTCTAGCACTGGATTCCACTAATTTGCACAGCTAAATGGGATTCCGAAGATATGATATCCGACATGAAACTCGCTGGCACACTCCCCTGCAGATCCTCTCTGAAATATACCTGTCGATAGCTATCCCTAGAATTCTATCTTAGAATTTGTTTTTGTATGGTACATCGCCCAATGACAATGATAATAACAACGGGAATGCAAGGGTTTCACGCATTAATTGCCTAGGCTAAAACGGGAGGACTTTATTAACATTTAAACCACTATAAACCTGTGCTAATCGCCATTTCACCATTCTCAGATACTATCGGCCCCCACTTGCCAGCCAGCCGACTGAGGATACCCCTGGCCAGCTGAGCGCCCAGAGCCTGATCGATGCCATCATCAAGCACGAGATAAGTCGCACCAACGACGCCACCGGCGCCACCGGGCGCGAGTTCCCGCGACCCTCATTCGTAAGTCATCTAGAGCTGAACAGAACCAAAAGTGAGGCAAAGGGAGGCATCCCGAACTAACAGCAAGTTCTTCTTCCCACCCCACAGCAATACCATCGACAGACGTTGGAGCTGGCGGCGGAGAACAACGGAAAGGCCAACTCTCAGTCCCCGAACGTCATCAACATTGATCTGGACCAGGAGCGGCTCTCCGCCGCAGCTGCCGCGGCCACAGCTGCCATCCAACAGCAGCAGCAGCAGCAGCAACAGCAGCAGCAACAGCAGCAACAACAGAAGCAGGGTCCTCCACCACAGCAGCAGTCGAGCCAGTCGCGATCCGTTCACGGATCGATGCGCGGCCAGCCGCATACGCCCACATCCCAGGCGCAGGGCCCCGGACCGGCACCCAGTCCCCAGCAGATCCACACCAAGAGCATAACCTTCGGGGAGCTTACCGACTCGATCATCACCAACGACTACGTCTCCAATCCACACATGGGTCGCATGTGCGAGCCTTTCATGACCTACATGGAGAGGCCGCCGCAGGCGATGCTGCCACCGGACCGCTGGAAGCAGAACCGGCGCATGCAGCACAAGGCCGAAGAGGCCAAGCACCAGGCGCAGCAGCAGCAGCAGCAGCAGCATCACCACCAACAGCAGCAGCACCACCAGCAGCAGCAGCAGCAGCAGCAGGGCATGCCCGGCAGCGGTGGTCCTGGTGGGGGACCCCAGTGTGGGACCAGGATCCTCCGGAGGTCCGCCCGGCGGCAGGGCAAACACGCCCGAGGACGGACGCAACATCATCCGCATGCCCCAGGCGGTCAGCCCTCGTAAATACGCCCACGAGCTGATGCTCCACCAGGCCGCTGTGGTGGCCGCCGTCGGCGGAGAGCCCGGCCACTACTTCCTGCCCGGCCCCGGGTCGGTGGTGGGTCGCGTAGGCGTTCCTCCGCCCCCCGATCAGCGTGTGCCAGGCGGAGGCGGTGCAGGGGGTTCGGTGACCACCATCGATAACTACGTGAAGAACCGCATCGCGGAGGTGATGCGCGACGACATCGGCTACGCCAAGAACCGCATCGTGGAGGTGCGCTCTGATGACGATCCTGGCGATCTGGTCGCCCAATCGCACGCAGCCGCAGCAGCGCACGCCGCTCACGTGGCCCACGCGGCCCACGCAGCCGCCTTGGAACACCAGCAACAGCAGCAGCAGCAGCAGCACCGCAGCAAGGATCCCCAGCAGCCGCCGCCGTCGCATGAGATCAGTGTATCCCGAAAGACGCCCAACCAGTACGAGGTGGTCGACGGCAGCGGCCGTCGCTCGGGCGGTGCCGGCTCCAACAGCCATCATCCGTCGGCCTACCACCCGCCACCGCCGGCCTTCGCAGCCAGCACTTACACCTACCCGTTCAGCGCACTGACCGTGCCCAGCGCAGCGGGCGGACTGCCGCCGCCGCCGCAGGCCATGCAGCTGGCGCACCAGCCAGCGCCGCCCAGCCACCTGAGCGCCAAGGCCAAGGCGGCGCACGCCCTGAGCGAGCTTGGTGGCGTGGGCGGGGGTGTCAGCCTAGTGGTAGGCGGCGGCGGAGTCGGCCTCGGACCCGGTGGCGTGGGTGGCCCGGGGGGCGGTGGCATTGTCGGACAGGGAGGCGGCTCTCTGAGTGCCAGCGTATCGGTGGCCGCAGCTGCGGCCGCTGCGGCGGCAGCAGCAGCAGCGGCCAGCGAGCCGAAGCCTCTGCTGTCGTCCAAGTACGAGGCACTCAGCGACGAAGATTAGTTGTGACTGCAGGCGTCGTCGTCGGGTCTACGACATCTGACGGCAGCAGCGACGGCGCCTCCAGCAGCAGCATCAGCAGCAGCAGCGGCAGTCAACCCCCTCAGCTCGTTGAGCTTGGTCTACGGCTACGGCTATCGACGGCTCCATCCGTCCGTGCAGCCGGCGCACTCTCACCCGCACGCGCTGCCGCTTCCGCTCCCGCTCACACACCAGCACTCGCATCCACATGCCCAGCAGCTCCCGTTGCCGCTATCACTAACGACGCATCAGCAGCCATCGCCCCGACATCACTACCAGCCGACGGCGCTGCCACCGCCCCTGCAGTCGCAGCAGCAGCAGCAGCAGCAGCAGCAGCAACAACAGCAGCAACAGCAGCAACAGCATCACCAGCAACAGCAGCAACAGGCAGCACAGGAGGCGGCGCATCAGCAGGCGGCGCAGCGAGCACATCAGCAAGCGGCAGCGCAGCAAGCGCATTTGGCGGCACAGGAGGTGGCGCAGCAGCGGGCGGCCCAGCAGAGGGCGCTGTACTACGCAAGCGAGCATTACGCGGCCAGCGGCGGTGGCAGCGCTGCCGGCGGTAATCCGGGCTACTACTGACACCAGCAGGATCGTATGTAAAGAGCGAAACGATGCACCAACAACTATCTATATACCGATACAGATGCAGATACAGATACCAATACCAATACCAATATACCTATCTAAAAACTAAGAGAGAGAAAATGTAAAAAGTAAAGCACAGCAGAGAAAAGAGCGTTGGCACAGGCAATAGGCAATAGTAAACACAGAGAGCGAGAGAGACAGAGAGAGAGAGAGTGAGTAAGTGATCTAGAGGGAGATAGCTAAATGATTCCTAAATTCTTTGCACTCCTCGCTGCCTCCCTTCCAGACACACACACAAACACACACACACACACACACACACACACACCCACTGTTAGTGTAGTTAGGATTAGCACAAAAGGAAGAGAGCGAAAAAAAAATAATAAAATTTGAACTGGAAATCGGCAAATTGAAAATCTATTTGACGTCTAATTAAACCTGAAGCCGAAATTAGAAATGAAATTTTGTTGTTGTTGGACTGGTATCTATGTTCATACCTACGACGCCACCCCATCCTACCCCTTATTCACCCATTGAGAGACAGAAGCAGACCTGCTGCTGCTGCTGCTCCTGCAACTCTTGGGTCCCACTCTCGACTTCTCTCGACTCTCCTTTCCACTATACTCTCTCTCTCTCTTAGATGACACACACCCACATGCACTCTCTTTAGATACTTAGATCATTAGCTACCCGCGCCCGTCCGCCCCGCCCCCGCCCCACCATTGGGAGAGACCCCTTGGGCTTTCTCTAAATGTCCTTTGTACTGTTTCCGTATTGTGTGTGTGTGTAAGTGTATTTTGTGTTTGGTGTTCATTTGCTGTCGTGCAACAAGTGTTTCCTCCCCCAACCCCTTCCTCCACAATCCCAATAGCTAACCTCAAAGGCGGCAGAACATTACGAATGGTAGTGACAAAAAAAAACTATACATATATACATATACATATATATATACCACATAAATGCATGTGTAACAAGAAGCCACACACAATATACAACTACACACACCGTAAACGTATAGTTAAGAGTAAATCAAGAGGATATTTATAGAGAGAGAAACACACACTGTTGGGCTGTTCTAGGAAAAGAGAAAAAGATCTAAACATGAAAGAAAAAAAGAGAAGAAAGTAAATTTATTATTGTAAACTGTATCATCCCTCTCCCTCTCCCGCCCCCTCCCAAAACACACACATTATTTAAACGACTTTTTGTAAATTTCATAAAAGAAAGAAGAGAAAAAACTGCGCTTAAGTTTAGCGTGAGCTTCGTTTCAATCGATCTTATCTATACGTACTACTCTCCCCCCCACCCCCTTACGATTACGATTATTATTCGTTTATATATATATATTCTATTTTTTTTCCCATTTAAATAAGAAAAATTAATTTACGAAGGATTTTTCTGTGTGTTGCATCCACTGTAAGCGAACGCTATTATTGGATTATGATTATGTACTACGTTTATTGCTAAGCTAATGAAATGTCGCTTGTAAGTAAAATAAAGAGAACCACATGCAAATGACACATACGATACACATGTAATGGCTAGAGTTATGCAAGAAGAGAACAGGAGGCAACACGCACCTGTGTGGGCATTCATCTATGATAGTTGATGGAGAAAGCATTATACATATATATACAATATATATTGATGGTATGTGTGTATGTATGTATGTATGGATGCATGTATGTATGTATGTTTGTATGTATACGTGAATATATATGGGATAAAAATATGCATATTTTTTTTATATAAACCCTTATGTCTTACGAAACAGTTTAGTATTTAGCTAATTTACTGTTTAATTCGTTTTTTTTTTCTTAACTTATTTTTTTACTTGCAAACGCAAAAAAGAAGAATGAAACCAATTGAAAACCCACAAAACAAAATAATTTAATATTTTTAATACATAATGAAACTACAAAAAATAACACTATATGTATACATAATATATATATATATATATTATAAAGTAAACAACAAACGCTAAGACTTATTCAACAAAACAGAAAACTGTAAAATATTAACGGAAAATGATAAATATATAGATATATATATGTGAATGTAAAAGCTAACGGTAACGATACCGATAAAGATAATGATAACGATACAAATATTCATTGAAGCGGAAACGGAAATAAAAATGCTATAAGAAACATGTAACGCAACTCTGGCCGTCAGAGCAGAAGCAACGTTTTAGTTAAGAGCATAACGCGTATTTTTTTTTAAATATATATATATACATATATAAAACAAATTAAATAATGAAACAAATTCTATATATACAGAAACCAATTTTACAAATATATATATATATATATATATATATATATATGAATAAATGTATGTAAAACGGCTAAACATTATAACTAACAAATTGAACGGCGTCCGGGGCCCATGTCGGGTGGGTTATTGTGGGGTTGTGGCTTGGGGTATGGGTTCTGGTTGGGTTGAGGTGATGTGGGGTGAACGGAGCCTGAACTAGGACGGGGACGGACAGACTCATGGACACATGCTTGGCCTGAAACAGAGCCAACAACACAACGAAACAGCTTGCCGGTTGCCCCCCCCCCACTCGACCCGATCCTGACCCAATTCCAATTCCAATTCCAAATCGATTCGATCTTCGATAAAGAGCACTTTCTATACATATAATTATATAAAAAAAAAAAAATTAAAATATGTATGAACAAAAATAACCGAATTTTAAAGATGTGCGAAAGCGCTAGTCTATGGATGTAAAACAAGAAAAAGCGCATTGAGACGATTTAAGCAAACCACAAGTGGAAATTCGCGTATATTGGAGGAACTTTCTATTGTTTTGGATCTATTCTGTTGTTGGAACAATACAAAAATCTATAAATTAGACGGTAAACAAAAATATGGTGAACAAAAAAAGTTTTTGAAGACATCATCGATAACAATAAAACAATATTTATGAAACAAGATGGAAACAGATCCGAGCGATAAATGGTAAAACAAGCATGCAGTGCGGGGGAATATGCATACAATGTGCAACGAGGCGCAGAGCTGGAGCTAATTATGATCGATAGCATGATAATGATGTTTAGCAAATAAGTTTTAGTTTGTAACCTTATGCCTTAAGTTGTAAGCTTAAAAATAATAATATAAAATTAAATACAACATATTAAAAAAAACAAAATATAAATAAAAATAAAAGAAATATAAACAAATAAAAAAAAGATGTGTCTAACAAAATTTGTTTTGATTTTGTTTCGTTTTGGATTAGATGGATTTCTTCTTTCATTGCTGAAGGATTGAAAGGATAAAGGACTTTATAAGAATGCAAATTCTGCCGATCATACGAAGCCATGGCACGCCCAAATAAAGTACAGTAAAACAACAGTATTTTAATTATGCACCCAGATCGCCGAAGGACCGTTTTTTTCCAGGATCGTGAGGAGCCATGAGCTGTCGATCGGCATCAAAATCTATTATCAAATGATGTTAATTTTGTTTTTTTAAATTTATTGATCCCATTAGATTTGGGATAAAAGGAGCATTTAAATCAAAAGAAGGTCACTGGTTTTTGTTTGTTTCTTTCCACTTTTGTACAACAACTTGGAGCTACTACAACCACAGGGAGCCATGTCCCACGCAAAACAGCTCTCAACTGGCCGAAAACGGAATTTTCAAATGATATTTTATTTTTAAAAGGGAGAGTCCTGCCAATTAATTGGCACCCGAAAAAGGGAAAACATATTTACGTTATTTTCAAACCAGCCTGAAAATATGCCATCATTTCTAAATAAATCCACATCTTGAGTGGCTGCTTCGAAAGATGGAAAGCTTGCAGCTATGGAACTATGGACTATTTCCGGGGTGGCTGGGCGAGAATAGGGGTGAGGACTGGGACCACTAACAGGAGCATGAACATTGCCACTGATACTGTTAAGTGTGATAGCAACCCACTAAGCCACATAAATTTAAAGCGTGAAAATGCCAGCGGCCTGCTAGCAGAGGAGCCATATCAGAGTCGGCTTTGGAGAGCCCCTCCATCGGACGCCATCAGTGCGCAGAGAAGGCAGAATTTGTGCATAATTTCTCTTAGCTTTTGTTGGGGCCTTGGGTACTTCCGTGGCAGCGGCAGCGTTGTTTACAATTTCTCGACGTGTCAAAAGAGTCAACGTGAATGTGACAAGTGACACTAGCGAGGCAGGTCCCGGCTTGCAAGCCTGGCTTCAACTTCTTCTTCACCACGATCTCTTTCTCGTGCTCTTCTCTTTGTCCCGTAGAACCTCATTAAATGCGTGGGCATTGGCCCTACAATGGCAGTCGTTTTGGAATAACTACGGGGTTTTGGAAGGAAGAAAGCTTACCGTACTAAAAGACTATAAAATAACAAGATAACAATATGCTGCTTGAGCGACCAAAAACCGGTTCTATGGCTGGCTTATCGCTACGTCCCATGCACAGAGAGAGCGCGCGGGCTTTCAATTCTCTCTTCGTCTTTGCTTCGTCTCTGACCGAAAGCCCGCTGCCCAACGGCTTCGTCTGTGCATGCATGCGCATGCACTTCGCACAGTGGGGCCTTTGCCTATATCAGCTGACTAAATTAATAAGCGAATAAATTGAATTATTCATTTTATCCAGAGCACTAATAAATTGTTTGACTTGTGCAACCCCTTTCGGCAGATTCCACACTGTGCAGCGCCAAAGACTTTAGCATTGACGAAGCATTTCAGAGCTCAAAAACGAATTGAAGAAGCCCCGCGAGCCCGTATCATGCAGCGGCAAACTAAAATTGAAAGGGCATTTTTTTCTCAGGCAGCATCTTGGTATTGTATAGTCTTTGGTACTATACTCACCTTATTACTATCCCTTCTGAAAAGCTTTGTTAGTTTTCGCATAGTAGGAGTTTAATTAAAAAAATAATTCAAAGTGTAGGCTTAATATGATGTTTCCCAGATATGTGTACATATGTAGGTGCTTTGCCAGTCGTTGCGGGTTGGTCGCTTCAGTTGGGAGAACCAAAAATGAATATCTGCTCGGGTTCCTGGCTGCCATTGCCGTAAATTTTGATATAAACGGCATAATTGATATACATACATATGTATGTATGGATGCGAATATTCGTACGATTAAGCGTCTGTTTGTGTGGATAAAACTCATCAAACGCTAACCGGCAGTGGCCTGGCCGTGTTCAGTGTCCTCATGTCACTAATTACACGCATGTCAATTTGTCGCTCATCATTGCATCGCCACATTGGGATTATGTCCCGCCATAGGCAGGGCCCAGTCCATGAAGCCCTCCATCACCTCCGAAAGGGTCGAAAAACCAAACATATTTTGACAGTTCGTGGCCGGACAGCGGCCGACCAGCTGTGGTCCCTTCCATATCAACCGTCCAAGCACCAAGCACCAAACACCCAAGCATCCCAAGCCACTCCGAAAGCCCTCAGCCAATTTGAGCTACATACATACATATGTACATAAGTATGTATGTACATATGTGCGTGCAATGATACCCTTTGCCAAGAGAGTTCCATTATGTTTATGAGACCGATCTGCAGATTCATTTTTATTTAATTAATAGATGAAGTTTACATCACAGAATATTTGTGAGAGATTGACTTAACCAAACTTCTACATGATTATTAAGGGTGATACAACCTTTAATTGATCCATCAGAAGCTTTTGAATGATACAGTAAACTGTACGTGATCGGAAAATATAAATGAGAAATTGGTTCACCACATTTGTCCTCAAAATGGTTACCATCGTAGGGTAAGCAACGCCTCGCCTTCGTTTATTCTCTGGTTTTATTCAATTTTTCATTATTTGCTGACAGCTGACGGTAAATGGAATTGTTTATTACCTGTCGACTGTCCCTGTCACTATCCGTGTCCCGGCGCCAACCCCAGTCACCCCGTTCTGCCTGAAATTGGCTACTCTTCCAATGTCTCCTGAACCCGCTGCATCGCTGTCGTTATCGCTGATTTTCATAACGCTTTCTATAACCCGGCTACTTTATCAACTTACTGCAAAATGTCGACATATTTCGTTAGTGCAACAAAACACAATTGGGGACCACCAACGGAGAGGTATGTAGCTTTGGATGATGGTGATAATAATGGGCATGTGTATGGAACCAGATGCCCCGAGAGGAAGGCGGCGAGAAATAGAATTTGGAGGTGACATCGCAGAAGGCTACCACCAGGCTATCGGAAAAGAGAGCAAGAGAGAGTGTGTGATCAAAGATGTTACAGCTCTTGCTCAAATTCTAGTAGCTATTGTAATTTATAAAGCATCTTTAAGGCGATTCATGAGGCTATTCTCCACATGCAGGAGATACAGGAGTTTAGACGAAGAAATATGTAGTATTTCCTCATTAAAAATGAGGTAAATTGTAATGTGATTTTTTCACCAAGGCCGTCCAAATGCTTTTACAGATATTTGAGCATAGTCCTTCCAGAGTTATTTCCCAGAAAATCGAGCAATCGATGAACCCTTGAACCTATCCATCCACCCCAAAAGGGAGCCTAATTGACTACCCCAAAGTGTTTCCGAAGTGTTGTATGAGAACAACAGTGACACTGGCCGATGAAAAAGGAATGGCAATAGAAGCGCCCTAATGGCAGCAGCTGCTTGCAACTACAACTGCAACTATAAGAGCAGCAGCAGAAGTAGCAGTCCTCGTGGACTAGCACAACGGCAACATGAGAACCAATTAAAGACATCGTTGGCGCTGGGCGTAGGGCGCAGGGCGCTGGAGTTGTCCTCGTCGGCATTTCTGGCAAACGTCAGCGTCGAAAACTAATTAGCATAACAAGCGGCAGCCAAGCAAGCCCGGAGCCCAGACGAACCCGAGCCCTGAACCAGAGATGGCGATGGAGTCGCAGCTGCACAGCTATAGAGACGAAGTCCAGACCAAGACCAGGACCATGCCAAAGGCAGCCAGAGTTTGGAGCGGGGCTGAAGACCAATATGTGGGTGCTGCCGCTGCGATGCGTCCTACCGTTCCTTGGTGCCAATCAAAGGGCCCTGACCCACTCATACACATAGATACAAACAAATACAGATACAGATACATGCGACCCCGCGCCCTGGACCCTGTGCTGCAATGTGCAACCGATGAATGCACCCCATCGTGCCTCGTGCCTAGAGTGTCCCGCGACTGACATTTATAAACCGTTGGAATAAATAAAATTCCACCAAAATGGAGGAAGAACCTCTTGGCATCCTCTGGGAGGATGCCTAGGAGGAGCTCGCCAAAGCGTTATGATTTATGCGCCGCTCCACCAAAAGAGAACAGGAATGGCAGCACCCCCACTCAAAGACGCAGGCCCATGCCATCCCGACCCGAGCGCATTCCCACTTCCACACCAAAGCCCCCCCATCCCATCGAAGCTCCGTTGTCGCATTCTTTCGGAGTACAAACAAGCAACAATTTTTTGGCTTGACTTGACTTGCCTCGGCCGTAGTTTGTGCCGGAGTCGTCGTTAGAGCCGGGACCGGTCGCCCAATGCGGCGACATCGCATGTTTGTGATGGCGGCGAGACATCCACCGAGACGAGCTCAAAGCGATTAAATTAAAATGTCCTTTGAGTTGTGTTTTAATTACTTCCTCTCTGGCAATGAAAACTGTCTCCAAGCCACTGCATTGCACTTTTTTGTCACTGGATTTGAGTTTGCCAAAAGTTTTTAAGGCAACCATCAGACTGCAATCTTGGCAGCGGACGTGGGATCGGTGGAAGATTCTGCCACTGGCACAGCTGTCTGGAGACCACAACAAAAGCTCTTTCCTGCCGATGGAACTAGAACTGGAAAAAGAACAACGATGTGCTTCAAGGATTATAAGATGCCACCCCTAATAGGGGACTTCGCCCTATCTACACTTGCCAAGACCAGCTTGCTGTTGCCAATATCCGTAAAGCCTTATCGAAGTGGCAGCCGATTGGGCGAGTGGCCCAAAATAGCTACCACCGGGTTCGGTGTTAAATATATTTTTTTTTAACTAACAAAAAAAATATACATATGTACATATGTATCTCAAAATCTACGAGTACCGGGTATAAAGAATTTCCTTATATTTCCGGTACATATGTACATATTTAGAATAGGCCTCAACTCGAATTTATCACTTGGACACTTTGCTGGTTCAAAGTGTTTTCCTGTTATGTTGGTCGTAGGCGTCTCTCACCTGTGGAATTGCACGGAGAGGCACACTCTGGCAAGAATAAAGAAAATAAATACCAACAAAAATTTTAAAAACAAAAGCAAAGGAGTTGCTCTTCGGCAGCAGAACAAACAATCCAATTGGAAGGAGGCCAAGAAGTCCGGACATGTCATATGACAGGACTCACTTCCGAATTCGGCCAACGGCCCATGGCCACTGACCAATGTCGAGGACACGTCAAGCAGCAGGCCCACTCGATTGATGTTTCAGATGGGGATTTAAATGGAGATGGAAATGGAAGTGCGGACCGGAATGCTGGTAGAGGCTTCTCCAACACCCGAGCACAAAACTGCCAATTATTTAAACAAAAGAACAGAAAAAAGTGCAAATGAAAAACAAAAAAAAACACCCGCAGCTTCAATGACGAAGTCAGCCGAGGCATTAGTAGAGTCCCCTGCTGCAAATGGACACGATAAAAACAGAGACAACAAAAATGAGAGCAGAAGTACACAGCACAGTCCACCAACCTGAGCCTGTGGCCGAGCCTGGGCACGAACCTGGTCCTGGGGCTGGACTAGACAGCGTTGCTCGGTGGAATCAATTAAAAATTCTACGATTTTACACTTGATTGCCTGCGTTTTGGGTAGTCCAGGCAACTGACGGAATGGAGTGATCCAGCACACTGAGCTTCAGCCGGAACCTGATGCAGGTCAGAGATTCTGCGTTCTTGGAGCTCATTCAGTATTGAAAATCATGCTCAATGGCCAGAGGAGCTGCCTTCAAGTGGTCAATTAGGCAAAGAGGTGGACATCGCATCGTCCCTACGATGCACGCTCTCCTCCCCGATGGACTGCGATGGAAATCATCCAACGCTTACATATTCTTTTGTGAACTATAGCTTGCGAGCTCACGCTGTTGCACAGAACTGCTGTTTGGGCAAAAATATTTCCCAATTTCGATGTAGAGAAGAAGCCACTGGAAAATCTAATTTTGCTTGTATTTGATAAGAAATTAAAGTACTATTAAATCCTTGCTTTGTATCAATTAGTATGGTACTCCATTTTGACAACATTCTGATCAACAATCTGCAACAAATTTTCTTGCATTTAGATGGCAATTAGTTGTTTGGTAATGCTTTCAGCTTTCAGCTTTCAGTTTGTGTTGCTGGTTTTTTTTAATGAAAGTTTTTAAGCTGTAATTAAGCAAACCAGAAATTGTATGACATATGTACGCACTCGCTCTCGCTCTCGGTCTCTCTCCCGCTCTCTTTGTCTGTCTGTCATACAGCAACACAATGGAAATGTTCAGCTACATACATACAAAAATATGTATATGTTCATAATACCCTAAAGAATTTAACACATTTTAGTTCAAATTAAATATTTAAAGCAACAACAAATTGATATTTAAATTATTAAAATACGAACTAATGCGACGCCATCAGCTTTCCCACACATTCACGTAAATATATTGGCATATGTATGTACATATGTATGTACATGTGTATGTAATTATGTCGATCCGTTTACAGTGGGTATAAAAACGTTGCCATATTCAGGTATACAACATAAATATCAATGCGAGAAGTTCTCTTTAAATTTTAATGTTGGCAGAGCGTAAGAATTTCGAACAGATCTGAACAGATTCAAACTGCCAAATTGGCAGAAAGAAAGCAATTTTATATATGTATACAATGTACATATCTAAAGGGGAAAATTTGGTGGAGAAATCTCCATGTACGAACAGTAGGGCCCCACAGCAACAGTTTTCCAGTACTCAGGCATACATGCAATACACACATGAAACGAACTGCACCCATATATTATTAAACGAAAGTCATTTGCACCTGGTCTGTCAGCCTGGCCAAAATGCTGGCTTTGTTCCTTTTGTTGCCTCTGTTGTTGATTTAGCATGGAGGAAATATCAGCGACAAAGTTACCAAAATATTGAAAACAAATAAAATAAAATTTGCATAAATAAATGGTTTTTATGTGCACGCTTGCTGCTTGTACGAGTGCGAGTTTTTGTGTGTGATTAAATCCCTATAGCACAGCCCAAAACATGCAATTGTTTGTACAAGCCAATAGAGTTAGACGGCGCGAGTGTTAGTTGTGGTGTTGGCAGGGTATAAGAGAGAGAAAGAGACAGCTGTATGTGCATATTGACAGTGTCAGGCTCGGACCTAGACCAGACCAGACCTAAACCCTAACTCAAACCCAAACCCATGCTCGGAGTCTGCGTCTGCTTCTGTTCATGGCCGTGTCATGCGATTAAAACCAAATTTCTTCAACATTCCCTCTTTTGGTCGCTGTTAGATGGTTCCGTTTCAGTTTTTAGCTTCACTTAAATTTGTCAAATTTCCAGTGGGTCGAGAAATATTCTCAAATCCAATTTAGTGAGAATCCATGTTCACTTTTAGGTATTTTTTAAAATTGTCTATAACAATCCGATAAACTCAAAATTTTTTATTGGCTGCACGTAAAACTATTTTACTTTAGAAAAAGTATTTCTAAGATATGTATGTATACTGCATACTGTCTTTCTCAAGATTGGCTATTGTATTTGCGTCATTCCATTTTTCTCAAATCCCAGCCAAAATCATTAATACATTTTCTATACCAAATATTGAATTTTACAGAATTTAACGTTTGTCTGTTTGAAATTTATTAGCTCCACTCCCTAGCCTCTGTACATACCCATCGAGCCCTGATCAAATATGCATGCGTTTGATTAAAGTTATTTCGTTGACTTATTTTGTATCACATTTTAATGGCCCCAGCCAATGTCACTTGACTGTCAGATGCTTGCAAAATATTAAATATTCATAAAATAGGAAATGACGCGCCCTAAAAATGGCACTTCCCTGAGAGAGTAAAAAGAAAATTCCATAAAGTGCATTAAGCAGAATGTTGTCGTTAGCTGCACGCGAATAACCCTATGTCAATATAGTAAAACATTTTAAAAGTGGAGTGTGTCGAGAAATCAAAGTACCCCAAAAGTACAGAGCTTCAAATGCTTTCGAAGAGCTCTAATAAATAGATGTTTTGATATACATAATTCACATTGATATCAGACTTATTAAAACTATCAGAGGAAGGAAAGCTGGATGTATTTTTCAGTAAACCCAGATTCTAATCGAACTGTTCAGAGTATTCCTAGTCTCGGTGCTCCATATCTGGAAATGGAATTTTGATCGTTTTGGTATAAATTCTGATAAAAGTAAAATCGATGCACGGAATGGAGTCTGACCAAATAAGGCCATAATTTCACCCCCCCCATCGCGAGTTCTGTATTGAGGCCTAAGGCCAATAATCCTTGACCATTTTCGGCTTGGTTTCTGTTTTAACTTTGGCTTTGGGTTTGGTTATGTTTGATTTGAGATAGGTTGAGCAATAATGTGGACGAAATAGGTAAGAATATTAAATAAAAGCAAGCACAAAGGTATGAGCGAACCCGGCGCTGTCCAACCATCGATTGTGGGTGGTATGGTTCGTTTGCACAGTTCATATTGACAATTAGTTTCCCTAAAAGAGCCGGAACTTTCTCTTAATATTCCAACCTATTTTTTTATATGTATGTTGTTGGGAAAAATTTATGAACAATACGGAATTTGTGAAGAGAGATTTCTGTGATTTGTCAAGAAATTCCTCAATGTGAGTGGCTCAATCCTCAGCTAACTTTTGCCGTCTTATCAAATCACCTTTTGCCTCTTCGCTTGGGACAAAAAAAGAAATGGGGATAAACGCAAAGGCAAAGGAAATACAACAAAGAAATCGGAAGCAGCGGAAATCAACGGCAATGGCAAAGGTTGTTGGAATACAGTCGTTGGAATCGAGGTCGTAGTCTGAGGCAGGGGCAGTGGCAGTGGCAGTGGCAGGGTAGATCACAGCCGTGCTTGAATGCATCCCGCGAATGTCCCATTTCCATTTCGTGTCTACACCACGGGGCGTCCGCTTCTGTTGCTGTTTTTGACAGTTTTCTTTTGCTCCTCTCTGCACTGCTCTGCTTTTTCCCCCCCCAAGTTTTGTCTTTACTGGGGTCGCGTGCGCGCGTGAAAATTAGGAAAATATTGTATTGTTTGCTTTCGAGAGCATGCCGTCTCCCCCTCAAAACTCTCTACCACTCTTTCTTCCTTGCTAGCTTATTTTCTTTTTTTTTTTTAATCAAACAAGCGGATTTCAATTTCAATGCCGAATCAAAGTGGCGGCATGCTATTCGGTAGGCGGAACGTCGCACAATGAATTGGGTGCGAGTACAATAAAAATGACAATGGCAACAATGCAGAGCCAGTGGAAAGCCCTGAATGTATCCTTATTGAACAAATGTACCTTTAGGGAGCATGTCATAAGCTTAAAAATTAAATTTTAAGAGTAATCGCAAAATTATTTTTCAGTCTCTCGACTGAGTCTGTAAAACAACAGAGTATTTGTAAGTTGTAAATTATAAATTTTCCCACATAAACCCTTTCTCATGGCCTTTTTGTTTGCTGATCTGATATATCACAGCACAATTTTTTGGTGCATAAATAGCTCAAGCTACTAATACTAATACAGCTAACACTTAGAGTCGTCTAATTTCATATCCGTTCTATGACACCATATCACTAGATGGCAGGAGAGATCGTGATAGTATAAAAATACAGAAATGCATACGTATTACCAAACACTATACAATACCAAGATGCTGCCTGAGGAACAAATGCCCATTCAATTTTAGTTTAAGCTTTTATTCGCTTATTAATTTAGCCAGCTGATATAGGCAAGGGCCCCCACTGTGCGAAAGCATGCATATACATACATATGTAAATGCGCAGACGAAGCCGTTGGGCAGCCGACGAGAGAATTCAAACCCCGCGCGCTTCCTCTGTACATGGGACGTAGCGATAAGCCAGCCATAGAAAAGGTTTTCGGTCGCTCATGCAGCCTCTTGTTATCTTGTTATTGTACATTTGGTATTGCGTACATATGTACATACATACTTAAAAGAGAATTTTACACGGCTAAGGTACCATGTATTATGTACATATGTATGTACATATGTATACTTTATTAAAATATTATCAATTCTGTTCTTTTATAGAAATACAAATTCTTGAGCTAGTGGTGCTTTTCAGCGTGGTGATGCCCATACCAACGTTTTTAGTAAAACTTTTTACCAACTTTAGGGTTCAGTTGACGCGATGTCCATGGTGCCGAGTTATGACTGCACAGAACCCAGTCATCGACTGGATTGTCAGCTGAATGCACAAGGTCATGAAAAATGAAATTCAGATGCCAGACAAACAGATCTAGCTGGTTCTTGTAAACAATTTCCATTTTCTGGATAACATTTACATATGTATAGCTGACTAAAAAAATATGCTACTTAATTGGGTGTGAGGAACCTTATTTGAACCTTCCGTTTTGGTTGAAATGATGTCCCGGTGAATTTTGAAAGATTCCATTTGAGATTTCAACTGTCTTAGAAGCTGTCCTCTCTCCCTTTTGTCGGATATTCAAATTTGAATTTGCCACAGCTCCCAGGCCTTCCCTTTGCTCTCTCTGTCTGCTCTGATGAAAGATTTCTTTTTAATGCTTCTATAGACTCAACATAAGGGAGTCCCGCAAAACCCGACCAGTCTCGTCCTCATCTCCGTCTTCGCCCACATCTATTTCTCCATTCCCATCTTCCAGGGCAGGACGTCGCGCTTATTTTTTTTTTATGTTGCACAAAGTACACAACTAATTTTAATTTGCCTCAGGAGCCACAGACCCACGACAAAATGATGACGACGACAACGTGGCCCAGTCAATGGCCAAGGGCCAGGACCTGGAAAAAGGAAACACGTTTTAGGGGCAAGGAGCCCAGAAGGTGGAGAGACTAAAAGAAGTACGGGGGTCCCACATACATACAAATGTACATATGTATAAAGGGGAAACACATTTGCATAGCCACTGAAAGAGAAAAGAAAGGAAGGATGGCTGCTGTTGGTGAAGTTCTTTATGCCATAGCATGTCGACCCTATATCATATAAAATATTTTAGTTCTTATAAAACCACTTGTCTTTTTGTCGATTTTGATTGGTCTGGTCCGCAGTCAGATTCCTAACGATAGACTTTCCTGGGTAGAAGTCGTAACTTTTATTGAATTTATGTACGTAAAAATCGGATTGGAAATGCCTACTGCTATATGCTGCAAACATATGTTTAATCAAAACAATAATACCCACTGCAAGGGTATACAAAAGACAAACCACAAAACAGTTAACAAAGAAATTCTTCGGTTTGTCTCTTTTCACTACCGCATCGCCATCGCATCGCCACGACACCCACACAGACGCATCTTCTTGGATTTTTGCTTTGTTAGAGTCCGAATTTTCGGTTCTCAGTTTTGTATGTAAATAGTATGAATGCAACAGAACTCGGAACAGGAATGTTGCACAGTCAAGTTATCTTTAAATAATTTATATCTGTGGGCTGGCGGGGCAGGGGTAGGTTTAGGGGTGGGACAAAGTGTTCCTTTGAAGCGGCACCCTAGAGCTGAAGCTGATTTTGGGGATGCGGCATTTTGGTTATCTTTCATTTCGTTTCATACGCACACAACATGAAAGCGGAAACGGAAGTGCTTACCTTTGCCTACACACACAGACAGTCCACACAGCAACACAGCCACACACATGTGCTAGTATGAGCCCCGAGAAGGGCCATACAGAATTCCAGCTGCTCCTTGAAGTGCTCCCCAAGCTCAGGATGGGGCGTAGGCAGAGGCTCGACGTGCAGTTGGCAATAGAATTGGTTGTGGGCGTGGATCCCTCACACCAAACTCAGCTTTAAAATATGTCCACAGGTGCAGGCGCAGGGAAGGCGGCTGGAATTGACTTTTAGCTTTTGACTTGTATGTCAAAGGAAACAAAAACACGAAATTGCCAGTTGCGTGGGCTGCCACAGTATGTTGCGACCCGCAGATTGCACTATACCAATCTCAGAATCGGCAACTTATTAAGCTGCCCTCGTTCCTTTTGACTGAGATTCGTTGGGCGCTACGTTTATAGAAAAAGGCTAATTGAAATTTGCCATTAATAATGCAAAAAGGTCTCGGTGAGAAACTTTTGGGGCCACTCACCCTCACTCACTCCCACATGTGTGCAAGCCATTTAAAATATTTCAAATATTTGTAACATTTGTGCACTACATGCCGCCACCCCAACAATTTACCGCACGCCAAAAATATCAGCATCAGCGGAGAATCCCAGGACAGACCAGAAGAAGGGCGAACGCTGGGCCAACCCTGCTGAGGTTCAAGTTCGCTCCGCTCTGTTCAGATGGGTTGAGGTGAATGCTTATTTTCTGGTCCGTCAGCCGCCGGTGATTTCGACGTCAACGTCACCACATGTAAAAATGTATATATGTATATATATATGTGTGTGTGTGTATGTATGTACATCGACCCCTCTTTGTTGGGGGTTTCGTTTCTTGTTTCCATTTGTTGGGCTGCTGTGATTTCGCGAACCTGCGATAAAACTGTGACTGTCCGTCCATATTGGATTGGTGAGAGGGAAGAGAGGGTCGTTGAATACACCAAACTCATGTTCAAGATAAAATGCTCGAAAGTAAATGTAAGGAGGTCCTATAAAGGTCTTATAAATATGTAACTTGAATTCTTCGAATTATCCACTGGTAAAAAAAAATTACGTATCCAGTATTCGCAGAAAAATGGGAATGTACAAATTTAATTGGATAGTATTAACATATGTACATATACTGTATAAATATGTTTGCACCTGCACTGTTTTGTGCAATTATCTGCAGTTTAACATATTTACATACGCCTATCCTTATCCTTATCCTTAAATGAATTATCGTTACATTTCCCTATTCGCTTTATATGCTCATTATCGATCACACTCTTTCTGTCTGTATAAAGACAGATCATTATAATGAGAAAAGAAGAGCAAAGAACTCTAAACTCCTGCCAATGTTGTTTTTGGCTTATAATTTATTTGGTTATTTTTCTCGTTTCGTTGATTATTTTAGAGAAAAAACAAAAAATCAACAAACAACATAAAACATAAAACCAAAACCAAAACGAATGCCAGAAGCAGGGACCGTTTCGTGGGTGGAAATGGGACAGAATCTCTCGAGGCTACTACAAACTTATTTTCTTTCTGCTTTTCTGCACTGCACTGGTCTGGTCTGGCCCTGCTTCCATTTAGCCGCTTCCATTCGTTTGCCATGTTCTTACCTTGGCCAGTTATTTCTTATGCTGCCCTCTTCCAGCTTCCTCCTGCCATTGTTTCTTGGCTTTGCGTCTGCGAGGACCAAGGTCCCTTGGTGCCCAACGTCCCGTCCCCATCTATTTTTTGTTGCCCAGGCTCTGTCGTTGTTGTTACTAGCAGTGGTTTAAACACATGAAACAATTATAAAGTTGCCAAGAAATGTAAACCCGAAGAGAAAACAATTTAATTGAATTCAACCAGGGGGTTGTCATGTCCTAATGGATTTAAAACAACAGCGGCAACAATGAGAAGAGAAACACCACACCACCGCCCACCACAACTACATCAAAAAAGAATAAAAATAAAGTGAAAATCATAAATAAATGTGTGCGTAGAGCTCTGGGAATTTAATTGTTGGTCACGGGCGGTGAAGGAAATCTCTTACGTTATTTAATACTGCTCATAGTACTTGTATGCAGTGCAACAAATAGAAGGAAACAAATGTATGAAGCAAGTAACTTTGGTTTAAATATTATAACTAATATCGAACCAACCAATTATAATCTCAAATTCCCAAATATCAATGCAATGCAAAGAGTACAGAAAAACAGTAGAGGAACAGACTCTTCTCTCCCTTTTCACGGTCCGAAACCCGCAGCGGACTTGGGAACGCAAGCGAAAGTTTGAATGTGTGAATTGGTGTGAAAGCGTTGCCAATACTAACATACATATTAAGGTTCTACTTCTGTTCACCTTCCTAATTGCTTCCCCATTTAACTTTTGTTTCTGTTACTTGCCTTCGCCCTCTCCCACTCCAAGAGAGCGAACGTTTTTGCTTTCGACTACTTGTTGGTACTCTGTCGCAAGGGGGAGCGGGTTAAAGTGCTGTGCACCTGTGTTGGCAAGTGCTGGGAGAGGGGAGAATAAGAGATAGTGCTCGCATATTTCTACTCCTTACACAAACATATGTACATATGTAAATGACATATTTTTTATACATGTATAATGGCGAGATATTCTCCGTGCAGATGTTGTGCGAAGCATCGGAACACCGATGTCCAATATTTTAAAGTATCTGGGAGGTTTTGGATATTTTCTACTTTATTTACATAACGTATTGTTGGTGTCCTAATTAAGGAATTATAAATTATCGTATAATTTGAATTTATATGGAATACCAGTAAATTCATGCCACAAAATATGTACACGAAAAAACACAAATACATCAGCAGCCGAAAATATTAGTTGCTTGACAACTGGACTCTTTCTTCTCCCCTGGATGTCTCCTGTCTCGCCTGTCTCTCCTGTGGCAAATCAAAAAAGCTGTTCCCTTTAATTCCCCTACTAGAGCTTACCCACATCCTGCCCTAACCCCTTCTCTGGGCGAATAATGAGAAAGTTAGAAAATAAAATGCACGCTCGGGTGCCAAGTGGCAGTCCAAATTAACAGCTAATTACGTGCGAATGAGAAATTCCAGAAGCGGGGACAGTCGGGGCAGCCCGTCTGACAAAAATACAGACATAAAGACGCGGCGAGGGCCAGAGGATGGCAAAAAGACAGACAGACAGAAGCGGGCATCCAAACACGTACACCCCATAAAAAGAAACAGAAATGATGTACGGGGGAGAGCAATAAGTCAAACATTATTTGAATACGAAATCGCCCTTGAAAAGGGTTTCCAGCAAAAGCAAAAGAAAAAAAAACAAAGACAAATATAAGGAACGTGCAAGCGGAAAAAGCAAACAACCTAATTCATCCTTAAGCCAAGACAAGTATCTGAGGCGACAAATTAGTCAATGGCGTGAACACTAAAAGCGTTATGATTGAGCAAGGACCCGGGAAACCGGCTACCGGGCCCAGGCATCCGACCATGTCTGGAGTTGGGTTCGCTCGGTTCATCCCAATAAGTACAGCACTCTGTTGTTCTGTTCTGTTCTCTGCTGTTCTGTTTGGTTTGGTTTTGTTGTGAAGGGAGCCCTTTTACATAATTTGGGTCTGCAAGTAATTGTCGCAATTAAAATTCAAAGAGCACAGTGCATTTTCTGCTCGCATCCGCCAGTCACCGTCACCGCGCAGATTTCTAATGGCTGTTCTTGTCATAAGATACCAGAACAAATCCCCACACGTAGCAAGTGGCAGCCACAGTTTTCTTCGCTCTGGCCGCCCCTCTGCATATTTAAATGGTCAATTGTGTGGTACAAATAACAAGGCATTAGAGGGGACCAAACCGGAGCAGCGGCCTCACTGCACTGAAGCCGGGGCAAAAAGCTACGAGCATCCACAGCTTAGCAGCCACTCCTGGGAGTCCGGGCACTGCGAGTGTTTTTTAGCCAACAGGGCCCCTTTATGCCCATTTGCATTCCCTGGATCCTGCTTACTGTTCGTATCTTATCGAGTTTGCCAAATTAACGACTCAAAACGCATTTGCATTTGCACGGTCTAACCGTGCAAAAGCTTTGCATTCATTAGTTACATATTTACATTTTATACTGCTGGCTGTTGTGTTTGTGCTGTTACATTAGAAGTTTCTACCGCATAATGAGAACTCATCGCAATCGGCAGGATATCTGATCCGAGTACTCATATGGATCGACAATGGTCCGGCTGTATATTGCGACAACAGCAGTGCTGATGTTCGAGCAACTTATATCCGAGCAGCACTAGTCACTAGTCGTCTGTGGACAGCTAATAGCAATCTATTACTATTACTTTTTCTAAGAAAAATCATATTTCGAGAGCTGTATGACGGCAAGAAAGCAAATCAAATGGTTTCCGTTCCCTGAAGTTTATCGAATAAGATTATCAAAGCTTTGCGATCTCAAAATTGTTTCCCTTTCCATGGCCATACCACAGATGCTGGAACGGAGTGCCAACACGGCCAAGTCTACTGCTGCGCAGTCCCAAAGTTGACAACGACACCCCCAATTGCACTTGAAGGGGTGCGCTCTGGACTCGGTGGACTGGACTCCCTGATGTGCCAAAAATCAAATAGCAGCCATGGCAACGCAGACAAAGACGACGACTGGCTGGGCAGACGTACCGTGAACCAAAAATAATGAACTCCAAATGAAGTAAAACAGAATGAAAATACGGTTTTAATTATTCATATTTCATTAGTGAACGACGCTGCTCCGCATCAGCAAGGGAGCTGGGGCGGCAGGTAGAGACAGTAAAGGTAAAGGCGTGGCCATACAAAATTTATAAAAATCAAAGTAAGCACTGCGAAAGATGGAGGTGGTGGCTGGGGGGTTTGGTTTGGTTTGGCTATGGGCGCACTCTGCAGTGAGCCGACCCGGCTGAGCGTCGAATGGAACAACAGGGCAGGCGTTGGAAACGAATCTGGAAGCACATCATCATTTTTCTTGGCAGGAGCAGCTAGCAGAAGGCAGAAGAGGAGCAACAAGGAACACCGGCATCATCATTTAGGCCAGGGCACATTGATGAATGAAGTGCGTAGTGGTTGAAAGGCCAAAGGGCAGGACGCATTAAAAATTCACACGCAATCAGAAAATTCCCCACGACCTCACGACTCGTAGGGCGACTCCTGGCTCCGACAACCCGTCGGCTCCAACTCCGACACCGACTTCAGGTGATGGATCAGCAGCTACAGATGAGACAGTCGGATACAGGCGGAAACAGAAGCACCCAGAGCGGCAGAAACAGTTGGGGTAATGAGTGAGCCCAAGTGAGTTCCGCTACGCCATCAAATGTTATAAGGCCCTTTGAGCCGGGCCTCGTCGGTGGCAATTTATAATTTGTTTGAGGGCTTTCAGAGGCCTTTCAAGGCAATTACCCAGTGCCTGTGCCTGTACCGTAGCTAGAGTGGGGGCTTCTGACAGCTCCCTCGCAACGTTTCGGGTTGACTTGCATTCTATCCGCTGAGCAGGAGTCCGTCCGCTTACTAGGCCAGCCCCCCCCCAACCAAACCGGCCCCGTGTCCAAGTCATATATTACGGGGCCTGCATGGCATCGCATCGCATCGTCTGGGATATTTTCTTTAGCACGGCCAACATTCTGGCACGTGCGCATCGAGCAAACACCCATCGAGAGCTTGTGTGGTGTGTGTGGTTGGTCTGTGGCTGTGAATGTTACGAATGTACTGACCCACAGATATGCACAGATTTCCCTCCATTCGCAGAGGGACTTTCGCTCTTTCCGGTTGCGATTGGGTCTGTGGGCAAGGATGAAGATGGGGCCGATGCCGAGCCCTATCGCCCTGGTGGTGGTGATGATGGTATACTTCCGTACAAGGCACCGTAGATTTGTATTAAAATTCAAGCTCTTTCATGTTATTAATATTCCATTGCGTATTCGCGCGAGAATATATTCCATTTTTAATAACACGAAACTTTATGAAAATTTTATAAATAAAAGGCACGAGCAACAGCAGAAGAAAAGGAAGCAGCAGCGGGAGCAGCAGAAGCCGTAGCTGGGTCCAACGCTGGCGTCAGAAAAAGAAAGCTCAAAAGTCAAAGCAAATACAAGGAAAAGTCACTGGGGCGAGCGAGAACTGTGGGATTCCCGGACTCGAACTCCAACTCCAACTCCAGCTCGACTCCAGCTGAAGGGCGGCTTATGGAGAGGGGTAGAGTGGACTCAGTGGGAACGTTGTAGCCGAGCCGGGTGAGCCGAGGGTGAAATTGAGCAATGAACCCAGCAGAACGGTGGCCCGAACAAAACAGGAGTAGGAGGAATCACACACAGAAAAGGAAACAACAATGAAAAACAATTGAAATGTGAATATTAAATATACAAGTACGAGCACCAGATGCCCTCCACCTTCCCCGTTGCCCCGTATTTCTGCTGCACCTTGCATACGGCAGTGGAACACACCAAAGCATCGAACCAACCATCGTTTGGCGTCAACTCCCCGCGGCGTCATTGTATACGCTTGTGGGAGGCAACGGGAAATGCCATTTGACGGCATTTAGATGGGATCAATGATTGATGTTACCGGCTTTGGATTCCACCCCCTCGGCCTTTCCAGGCAGACATTTTTCGGTCGATTCGTAAATTCCAGGAGGAACACTAAACTTGGCTTAATATAAACGGAACCCTAGCAGAGATCTGAAAGGTATAATGCAGGAAATCCGCCAGACCGTAGAATGGTTCTAACTATAGCTATCGAAGGTCCAAGCGGATCAACTGGAGTCAGTTTGAGATAAAGAGGGATCAGATCAAATTCAATTAATCGGATATATCCATGGAGTAATGTATTTAATGATGGCAATGTCTAAGCGAATCTTTGATACTCTCAAGAAACGCTTTTATTGGCAAAAAGGTAATAATTAACTGGTTCTCTGCAATGGCTGGACAAACTGAAGAACACGGGCCATTCGACGGGCTCACTTCTTGACTTCAGTTACACAGATACCACATATCTATCCACATCTTCTGATAAGAGGAGTCCCATATAGCTTAAACTCCAGATTATAGGTAATGCATGCAGCGAGGCACATTAATTAAATAAAAATTGATTTTCCAAGCGCATGAAATCCAATCAACGACCAGGCTTCAAGTGGGGCCATCTCCGTCGCGATGGGATGGAGAACTATACCGAGAGCATGTGGCCTGGATCCTGCCCCTCTACCCTCTACTCACTACTCTCTGTTCCCGTTCCCCCATCCGCCATCCCCCATCCCGGCACCCTGTCAAATGTAGTTAACAAAGTGTACGCTTTTTCCGCTTATGTCCCACTCTGCTGTTCTGCTATTTTTTGTTGGTGCGAGTAGTTGTTGCTTTTCCCTCGGTGCGGATGCTGCTGCGTCGTATGCATAAGTATATAATGTGCAGCTGGCTGGACATGGATGGTGCGGACCTTATCCATGGTTGGGTTGGGTGTGGACCTGGACCCACGTCCATGGTAGCCATGGCACCCGAGCACCCCAGCTTGTTTCGCCTTTTATCCATTTGGCCACAACGGCGGCAATGAGTTTAATGCGCGCTGTCGCTTTTTGGCCGTATTTAAACCACAGCAAGTCATCAGGCAAATTGAATTTTCAACGTATGGTCGCACATTGCGTTGCACCACTCCGTGCCACCACGACACCACTCGCCTGGACTTCTCTCTCCTCTCTCACTTTCCCTCGCCATCTCTGGATCTGCGTTTCGTTTCGGTCCGTCCAGTAGTGATCCAGCTTTAAGGCTTTGGGTCCATGTCAGTGGCAGCATCACATTTCCATCTTCCATCTCTTTTTTGTCTGCGCGGTCAGCGAGGGCGAGTTTGAGTCTCCCTCTGTGACCTCTATAGCCCACTCTATTTACCGCAGTCGCTTTCTTCGTTTGTCGTTACAAAATTACCCACGATAAAAATTGAATTACTTCATCGTCGTCGTTGTCGTCGTCGTCGCTTTCGTATTCCTGTTCCCTGGGAAGAAGGGGCATTGTCAGTGCAAAGTGTTATGCTTACTCTTAACGCGACCATGGCCTTTGCTCTGCCGACTACTTAGAAGATACTGAAACTGTCGCCAGGCCTGGTCCTAGTGCTCCTTCCAGTTCTGCTCCTTGTCTGCGTCTCGGTCCCGTTGGCTGGTGCCTGTCCTGTGTGTATGTGTGACTTGGTCTAATGATAAATGAGCTGCAATGGATGACAGCGAATCAACTTAAGTGTATTGCTCTGCTTCACTCTCCCATCCCCCCATCCACCCACTCGGAGTGCCCCGTCCAGAGAGTGTTCACAGAGCCTTCTACCTAACTGTCCTTCTGCTCGGTAGAGCTGTCCCCATCTTCTCATCATCCCAGCATACCAGCCAATGCACTTTCCCCTCGGCGCTTTTTTCCGTGTTTGCACTTTACTTGAAAATTCCGGGGTACACTAAATATTTACCTAGGAAAAAACTTGGCAAGTGTAAGTGAGATGTTTTAAAGAGCACTGGGCGGATAACTTGAGAGCGTTCCAACACTTAGCATTAGGGGCAGGATTAAGGTGGATAAAAAACAGAAATATTCAGTAAATTTGACAGAACTTCTCAATCCCGTATTTAAGGAGGGCATCGGCAAAAAAGTAGTTACTGCCAAGATACTGGTCCGACATTCGGTGCTTAATACCATTTTGTGGATTAGAGGAGGATGATTCATACGCCCAATGTTGTATCAAAGACAATATAACAATAAGATGCGTAACGCCATACGATTTTTTGGCACTCAAATATTTTTTGAAGCCCGAATGCGTGCATATACAGTTTCAAAAAAATCTTTTTGTCTCGAAAATTGTTCTGTGTGTACTCACACACGCAAGCGCATTTTATTTGTAGATTTGTACGCTCTCGAATTTGTGCGCGCGAGATGGTGCGAATTTCGTCGCTTGTAGAAAAATTGCTTGCATATGGCAATTAAAATGTATGGGCGTTACGCATCTTACTATTGTCTTTGTTGTATGATAGGCTCGTCTCATCAAGACGAACAGACAGACATGGCTAAATAGACTCAGCTATTGATGTTGATCAAGAATTCTTGAAGTTATACAAATCACGAAACTAATACTTGTATTACTAAACTCTTCGGGTGCCGGGTATAAAAAGAATCGAAAACCCAACAAGGGCAGACCGTTCCGTTTGCAAGGTTAATTCCAGTGACGACCGAGTACTTGGCGCCTAAATACTTCCACCTAAAACTCACAAAAAACAGAGAAATCGATCTCTAAAATTAGGGATAAGTGTACAATAAACATTTGCATAGATTTCCAGATTTATTGACAGAAAGAAAATTTATTTTTTAGATAGTAAAATAAATTAGAAAAGAAGACAAGTTATAGATAGAATAAATTGCCAATACAATTGATGCTGAGATTATTATGTGGATAATACAGTTGTGATTCCCCGTCGAGGGAGATGCGGATCACATCCCCTTACTTCTCCAGGCAACGAGCTTCGTCCTTGGACACGCAACTCTGGGCTAGCCAGTCGAATCGCTCCTTTTTGTCGCAGCGCAGATGCACGAACTTGTGCTTCCCCGACCCTTTCACTTCACAGCGGAAGTACTTCTTGCAGTCACGAACATCAGGGAAGACGTCATCCTCGTCGCAGTCTTCCTCGTTCTTCAGTTTCTTGATGATTTTCTTCACGTACTTCTTCTTTTCCTTTGAGCTCAGCTTGTCCTCGTCATTCTTCTCGTCATCGTTGGACTTCTTCGACTCGCTGCTCTTTTCCTCCTTTTCCTCTTTTTCCTCTTTGGAACCTTTCGACTTCTCCTTCTCCTCTTCCTTCTTCTCCTCGCGGGAGCTGTCCTTCTCAGTGGAGTTTGGCTTCTTCTGTTCCTGCTCCTTGGACTGGTCTTCGACAGACTTAGGCTTGTCCTTTTGTTTCTCGCCAGATCCCTTGGCACTCTGTTCGACAGAGGCGTTCTCGCTGGATAAAGCTCCACCTGATGGGGGTACAGGAACAGGCAGCTCTGCACTTTCGGCAGCTTCGGAGCCATTGTTGCTGGGCTTCTCTGGCTGGGAATTCTCAGGATCCTGACCGGAAGCGGGTGCCTTGGTACTGAGGACGGGCTTCCGAGTTGTGCGCCAGCCGCTCACCCAATTTTGCCAGTTTGGCCAGCCTGAAATTGGCCGATGGGGTCGAACTGGTCGCCATGGCCAATGTGGGTGCGGACGCCATGAGCCAGCTGGAGCGTTAGGATCGGCAGGAGCACCAGGAGCGGCCGAGGAACCAGGAGCACCAGGAGCACCAGGAGCGGCTGTTGAGCCAGCTGGTGCGTTAGGATCGGCAGGAATACCAGGAGCGGCTGTTGAGCCAGCTGGTGCGTTAGGATCGGCGGGAGTACCAGGAGCGGCTGTTGAGCCAGCAGGTGCGTTAGGATCGGCGGGAGTACTAGGAGCGGCTGTTGAGCCAGAAGGTGCGTTAGGATCGGCAGGGGCACCAGGGGCGGCTGTTGAGCCAGCTGGTGCGTTAGGATCGGCGGGAGTACCAGGAGCGGCCGAGGAACCAGGAGCACCAGGAGCACCAGGAGCGGCTGTTGAGCCAGCTGGTGCGTTAGGATCGGCAGGAGTACCAGGAGCGGCTGTTGAGCCAGCAGGTGCGTTAGGATCGGCGGGAGTACCAGGAGCGGCTGTTGAGCCAGCAGGTGCGTTAGGATCGGCAGGGGCACCAGGGGCGGCTGTTGAGCCAGCTGGTGCGTTAGGATCGGCGGGAGTACCAGGAGCGGCCGAGGAACCAGGAGCACCAGGAGCACCAGGAGCGGCTGTTGAGCCAGCTGGTGCGTTAGGATCGGCAGGGGTACCAGGAGCGGCTGTTGAGCCAGCTGGTGCGTTAGGATCGGCGGGAGTACCAGGAGCGGCTGTTGAGCCAGCAGGTGCGTTAGGATCGGCAGGGGCACCAGGGGCGGCTGTTGAGCCAGCTGGTGCGTTAGGATCGGCGGGAGTACCAGGAGCGGCCGAGGAACCAGGAGCACCAGGAGCACCAGGAGCGGCTGTTGAGCCAGATGGTGCGTTAGGATCCGCGGGAGTACCAGGAGCGGCTGTTGAGCCAGCAGGTGCGTTAGGATCGGCAGGGGCACCAGGAGCGGCTGTTGAGCCGGATGGTGCGTTAGGATCAGCAGGGGCACCAGGGGCGGCTGTTGAGCCAGCTGGTGCGTTAGGATCAGCAGGAGAACCAGAGAGCAGCTGTTGAGCCAGCAGGTGCGTTAGGATCGGCAGGGGCACCAGGGGCGGCTGTTGAGCCAGCTGGTGTGTTAGGATCGGCGGGAGTACCAGGGGCGGCTGTTGAGCCAGCTGGTGCGTTAGGATCGGCGGGAGTACCAGGAGCAGCCGAGGAACCAGGAGCACCAGGAGCAGATGTTGAGCCAGTTGGCGCGTTAGGATCGGCAGGAGTACCAGGGGCGGCTGTTGAGCCAGCCGGTGCGTTAGGATCAGCAGGAGTACCAGGAGCGGCTGTTGAGCCAGCAGGTGCGTTAGGATCGGCAGGGGCACCAGGAGCGGCTGTTGAGCCAGCTGGTGCGTTAGGATCAGCAGGAGAACCAGGAGCAGCTGTTGAGCCAGCAGGTGCGTTAGGATCGGCAGGGGCACCAGGGGCGGCTGTTGAGCCAGCTGGTGCGTTAGGATCGGCGGAGTACCAGGGCGGCTGTTGAGCCAGCTGGTGCGTTAGGATCGGCGGGAGTACCAGGAGCAGCCGAGGAACCAGGAGCACCAGGAGCAGATGTTGAGCCAGTTGGCGCGTTAGGATCGGCAGGAACACCAGGAGCGTCAGTGGGAGCGTTAGGATCGGCAGGAGTACCAGGGGCGGCTGTTGAGCCAGCTGGTGCGTTAGGATCGGCAGGAGAACCAGGAGCGGCTGTTGAGCCAGCAGGTGCGTTAGGATCGGCAGGAGCACCAGGAGCGTCCGTGGAACCAGGAGCGGATGTTGAGCCAGCAGGTGCGTTAGGATCGGCAGGGGCACCAGGAGCGTCAGTGGGAGCGTTAGGATCGGCAGGAGCACCAGGAGCGTCCGTGGAACCAGGAGCGGATGTTGAGCCAGTTGGCGCGTTAGGATCGCAGGGGCACCAGGAGCGTCAGTGGGAGCGTTAGGATCGGCAGGAGTACCAGGGGCTGTTGAGCCAGCTGGTGCGTTAGGATCGGCAGGAGTACCAGGGGCAGCGAGCCAGGAGCACTAGGAGCGGATGTTGAGCCAGCAGGTGCGTTAGGATCAGCAGGGGCACCAGGAGCGTCAGTGGGAGCCAGCAGGATGCATTAGGAGCATCCGTGGAACCAGGAGCGGATGTTGAGCCAGTTGGCGCGTTAGGATCGGCAGGAGCACCAGGAGCGTCCGTGGAACCAGGAGCGGATGTTGAGCCAGCAGGTGCGTTAGGATCGGCAGGGGCACCAGGAGCGTCAGTGGGAGCGTTAGGATCGGCAGGAGCACCAGGAGCGTTCGTGGAACCAGGAGCGGATGTTGAGCCAGTTGGCGCGTTAGGATCGGCAGGGGCACCAGGAGCGTCAGTGGGAGCGTTAGGATCGGCAGGAGTACCAGGGGCGGCTGTTGAGCCAGCTGGTACGTTAGGATCGGCGGGAGTACCAGGAGCAGCCGAGGAACCAGGAGCACCAGGAGCGGATGTTGAGCCAGCAGGTGCGTTAGGATCGGCAGGAGAACCAGGAGCGGCTGTTGAGCCAGCAGGTGCGTTAGGATCGGCAGGAGCACCAGGAGCGTCCGTGGAGCCAGGAGCGGATGTTGAGCCAGTTGGCGCGTTAGGATCGGCAGGAACACCAGGAGCGTCAGTGGACCCAGGAGCAGATGTTGAGCCAGCTGGTGCGTTAGGGTCGGCAGTGGAACTTTCTGGTGCGTTGGGGTCTACTTCGCCAGGAGCAGCGGTTGATCCTTCTGGTGCGTTGGGGTCTACTTCGCCAGGAGCAGCGGTTGATCCTTCTGGTGCGTTGGGGTCGCTTTGTCCAGGTGCATTGGTAGTGACTTCTCCAGGGCTAACCGTAGATCCTTCGGGCGCATTGGGGTCCAATGGGGCGTTAGTGGTTATTGTTGGGTTGCTTCCATCAGAGCCTGGCGACAAAGTTGTCTCCCCGGGTGCGTTGGGATCCCAGGAAGAATCTGTGGTTGTGTCCTCGCTAATGGCTGTGGTCGTCTCAGCGGGTGCTGTGGTAGTCTCAGCGGGAGCTGTGGTGGTCTCAGAGGGAGCTGTGGTGGTCTCAGAGGGAGCTGTGGTCGTCTCAGCGGGCACTGTGGTTGTCTCAGCGGGAGCTGTGGTCGTCTCAGCGGGAACTGTGGTTGTCTCAGCGGGAGCTGTGGTCGTCTCAGCGGGAACTGTGGTTGTCTCAGCGGGAGCTGTGGTCGTCTCAGCGGGCGTTGATGATCCTAGACCCTCAGTGGAGATCGCTTCAATGTTTGCGTTGGAAGTGGCTGTGCCATCGACAAGGGGGGCAGATTGGCTGACGGCAGCTGGGCTGTCGGTAATTGTCACCATCTTGGCCACAGCCGCCGTGGGCGCCTCCGCATCTAATTTGATGGGCTCGCAGATCTCGATGCCATCGGTGACGCAACGGGTGCTCGTCTGGCAGGGAATCACGGCGCCCGTCGTCAGATCGTCCACGCAGATCTGGTAGGTGAGCGGTCCCACGCAGACGGCTGACTTACCGCCGCACTTGAGGACGGCGGCGGCTGCTCTTGCCTGGTGGTTGGCCACTAGGGCCGTGAGCTGGAAGAGAGATGCAGAAGAAAGGCGGGAGGTTAGGCGGGCTGCGATCTCTGCGGAAGGCGGTGCACTGTTCGTCGCAAGTCATGGCGGAGGCTCGGGAGCGCAACAATTACACATTGGGTTTGTTTCACTTGCATAGGATACTTTTGAGTTGTCGCCGATTGATTTGAATGTTATCCAAAGTATCAAGAATCCCGGGAGCTAAGGTTAGTTCGGGTTCGTTTGGGGTTCGATTCGATTTAGCGGGGTTGGAGTTTGGTGTTTGGTGTTTGGGTTTTTCGTGGCGTATATCGAGGCATATCCAAGTGCCACACCGAAGTTCCAATAGAAATTTGTACAACTCGTCAGTGAAGACAGTAAACAGCAAGCAACAAAAAAAAAATATCAAATAATACAATAATTCCATCTTGGCACTTGGACACTATGCGGATTCTGCGGATTCTGCGGATATGATGTATTGCCGGTCGCGACTTTGGGATTATGCAATTACCATAAGCAAGACCAGAAGTTTGGTCGATCGGTTCGTTGTCATCGTCGTCGTTGTCATGCGTTGGGTTCGAATGAAAGATCGTTACTATCCTCTGCACGCCTATCTGTCCCGCTTTTATGCAAAATCTCCGGCGTATCTTCGTTCCGTTCCGCGAAATCTTTTGTGACGCTAGCCAAATACACGATAATCGCTTGTTTGCCCCTGATAAGCGTGGCTAAACCAATTTATGATATTGCGGAGTAAGATATTCATTCCGACTAGCCGCACTTATCATGAGAGACGGGAAAAACATAGAGAGAAAGCCACGAGAGGAGCCACGACCGGTAGTTTCCACGTCTGTATCTGTATCGGTTTCCATGTTTCCGTTTGTGCTTTTTATTCCGCAACGGGTATTATCTATCTGCGATCTAGGGATGGCAATTCGAGCTGCTCAAATGAAGTGTCAGGGTTCATATTATCCATGGTGAAGTTGATGTGACCGACCCCCCGTCTTGATGGGGTCTTGTGATCACGCACTTTCCGGCTGGGTCCATGAATCACTCGCCTTATCAGTTCAGAAGAGTTGAACGATAGTTCTCGGGAATCTGTTTTGACTCCCAAATACGTAATTATAATCTTAAGCTTAATCTTGGCCAGCTAACGTCAAGGTAAATGTTGATAAAACGGGCTGCGCATTTCCGTTGACTAGCGTCTTTGCTTTATTTGCCTCAAACCGAAGATACGAGTAAATACACAAAAACACAGAGTACCGAACATATTCGCTTGTCTGGATTTGATTTGCCTACATCACATCACATCCCATCCCATCCCGTTCTTCAGGGGATATGGTTATTTGGTGATATGGATATGATGGGGTGGGGTCATATCTGAATGCAGTTCTATCGTCAGAGCCCGCTCCATGACGCAACAAGTCTCTGGCCCCCTTTTTGCGAGTATTTTGATAAGCTCCGTCCAGATACGCCGCAACGCACGAGCGCTCGCATGAACGCTATTGTAATGGTGGACAAAAAGACACCAGAGCACACGATTAAGTCCGAACTAGTTTACAATTGTATAATTAATGCTTGCTTAAATTAGCATCTCCCATGGACTACATTATACAGAATTACCGAAAGATTCTTTGCACTTTTGTATACACTATTCCAGTGGGTTGCAGCACAGTCTTTTAATTATATATACGTCCGTTCCCCCGATGCCAAAGTATTCAATGCTGCATCCAAGATTCCATTTTCCTGTAGGCCAAAACTTCCATTAGCATCTGTTAAAGATCCCATGGAGGGTTTCCTTTCATCCCTTTGACACCAAAGTGCCCATTGCCCATTGGATATGCCCTTTGAACTTGTCCCGCAAATTCCATGAATATTGAACAATTAAGTGGAATTTGCTTTACTGTTTTCGCTGTTAATGCGGTTAAGCCGTACAACAAAAAATGGTAAATGCAAAATGAAAAGCGGAAAATGAAAAATGGAAAATGAAAAATGCAATACAGGCGCAGTCACATTGCGGTTTCATGTGTCTAGACAATACAATAAATACAGTTAGCCATATATTTGTACCACGAATTGCGAAGAAGAGTGGGTGCCCACAATGAGCGGGTAAAAACTCTTTTGATATATGTGTATTATGACTGTTGGACTGTCCATGAATGAGTGGCCCCGATGGATAGGTCAGTGGGTTCGGGGTCGGGTCGTACTGCATGGCAATCCACGTGCTAATTTGCACGGCACCCAGTGGCTGGCAAGCAATACAGGACCCCAATAGGCTTTTGGGGGACATCGCCCCGAAGCCCCTTGGCATGCAAATGAAGTAAGACGAGTCAAATTATGCAAGAGCTCACGGTGTGCTCTCCACAACACAACACCCCATCCCAACCCAACCCAACCCAGGCCAGCCCAATCCTCTTGCCAGCCTCTCTGGCCCTGCCGCAGTGGAATCCTATGCAGCTTACTGCTTGGAACTTGCACCTCCGTTAATGTTGTTTGCGCTGCGGTCGCGGCTTTGGCCATGGTCACGGCGATGGCGATGGCGATGGTGATGGCGATGGCGATGGCACTTGCAATGAGTATGACTGTGACTGCTGCAGTGACGATGGCTTCCAGTGAGTCGCGGCTCTCGTGCCTCATTGGCGTTGCACAAAGTGAGCGGCGTTGGCTAAATTTGCATAAATTAACAATGTTTTCGAACGGCAGCCATTGATGCAGCGCATTCTTGGCACCAGCAGCATAAGGGGGATGCGGATGCCCGCACAATCCACACATGGCCAGTATCCCCACATCCACATCCACAGTATACACCGTGTGTATGCGTTTCGTTTGTGTGTCCCAGCCGCGGGCAATGTGCGCGTTTTATTGATTTGATGATCCAATGCACTTATTATCTCTGAGGCAGCCACTGCAAATTAATCCCCGGGCGACGCCACATAGTCGCAGACACATGCAGTAGCACATTATGGTGGGGTGTGCCACACAGCGTCGAAGTTGATCGATTGCGGCTCATTAGGGCTCCATTCATTCGGAGGATACATATTTGCGTGCGGTCTGCTCTGCACGAGCTAGGACTACGAGTCTGAATATCTGGGTCAAAAAAATACATATCGTACGAGTACGTACAATTTACATATTGTAGCATCCGCATTCGCCGTTTTCTTCGCGAGAGGCGATTTAGTGTGAAGGTCTTTCGAATTGTAAACTGCTCCGTTGTGTATCCGTGAGTCATCCACACTTTGCGTGCGGCACCACAAAATTAAATCATCATAGAGTCAGTTACTGAAATGCTCAGAAGCAGATCACATCAGTCCCCAGATCAGTCGAATCTTCAAAGAGTTGAGATCTGTGGATCAAAGGACCGCCAATCACGATTGAATGCCAGTGGCAGTCGCGAAGACCCCGCCGGGCTTGACCGTGCCACACTGGCCACATGAGCTTGGGACAGGGATAGCAGGGAGAGGCGACCGTTAACTTTGCTAATTATAAATGAAATTCGATATCAGGAGGCAAACGGAGGAACGCCTTTGTGCACCGCACACAAAGCCATAGATACACCACACACAGATACACCAATACACATACATATTTGGAGAATGTCAATTCATTTGGATTTTTTGATAGCTTTGGTCCGTGGGTTCCTGGGTCCCTGGGTCCCTGGGTTCCTGGTTGTTGGGCTTGAAGTTGCCGCCAGCGTCGACTGTGGGCTGTGGTTCAGGGCAAACAAACAAATAATGAAAACAGCCAGGGCTATGGGGCGTAGGGTGGGTGCAAAATAAGAGGGCTGGGGAGGGGAGGGGAGACGCGGCGATTGTGGGCGTGGGCCCAGAATAAAGTGGAAAATTCATAAAATGTCATTGTCGCTTTATTAAAAGAAGCCAAAACCTATATATGTAGCTCTCCAAGCTTACCCACAGCCCAGCCCTAACCATCTACACCCCACTGGATACACACACCTAGACGGGGTGGCATGTTAGGGGTGGGTGCGGGTGTGGGTGTGGGTGTTGCTGTTGTTGTGGGTGGGGTACTTGGCAAATTGGGCGGACGGCGATGGCGGAGGCTACGTTGTCTGTGCTTAGCCATTGACAGCTGTTGGCGTCATTTACAAAAGCTTTTTTTTGCCGTTTTATGGGATTTTGCAACAGTTTCATTTTCATCTTGCCCCAGGAGGAGGGGTGCCGTGTAAGAGGAGCGAGTGAGGAGCGGGACGCATAATGCCGCCATTAGAAGTTGGCGCCAAGCACTTGCTAACGTCGACAGATGATGATGAGCAGCAGGAGAAGGAGCATCGCAGCAACAAGGACCATATGCGTTGGGGCATGTGTGTGGCTGTGGGGCTGTGTGTCTGCATCTGCATCTGTGTGTGTGTGTGTGTGTGCGATGTTGCGACAACGATAATAGCTCCAACGTTTGTTGATTCGCCTTCCCTCTATGTCTGCCACCTCGTCCTTGCCTCAGTCCCTGTCCTTGTCTCTCTCTCTCTCTGTCTCTGTCCGTGCACCATCCTCAGTTCAGTCATCGTCAGCGTCATATTTGAACTTTTAATATTGACGCCATTTAACACGTTCTGGTGGAAATTTTATAAATGACTCTGTCTGTTGGGGGGGACTTTAATTGAATCAGTGGGATAGGGCTGCACTTCGGAAACATTTCGACCAGGGAATACTCGCTTCGAAAGTGGAAAAACAATTAAATTGGAATCCCTTGTCTTAGCGATCGTGTGTACATTTTATCGAGGTGATCATTCGGGGCGTTCAGAGAATGCCTCGAGCGATGCCAAATGGATTTGCAGATAGAAGCCCCAATTAAGCTGTCGCTTGCGGCTTTTAGGTTTGATTGTTTGTGAATTAGCTGGAGAGCAGAATCACTTAAAGCCCCATTGAGCCAAGCTCAATCACTGTCCCGTCCCGGATGGAAGTCGCGACACGACAGCGAAGCAACCCTTGAATGTCATCAGGAGTGTGTGGCATCTTATAAATCGATATGAGTGTCTGTTGCACTCATACAGACTACAGACAGGAGGCGAAGGGGCTGCGAGGCGGTGCGACAGACAGATTCTGAGCCGCACGGAGGCCGAGCTTCGATCATTCCACACGCAGACAACGTTGCATGTCCCGGCAACGTCGCGGCAGGGAGGATGGTGGCGGGGAGGACTGCTCCAGGAGCAGGGCGTTGCAGAGGCAGCGCGTCATCTTGTCAAATATTTCGCGCTAAATTAACACGACAGCGCGCCCAAATGGAGAAGGAATATGTCAGACCGAGGCCAGACTCAGGACCAGACAAGGACTGACGGTCCTCAAAGGAAGAAAAAAAGGGAGAGCTCAAGTGCTGCGGTGGCGGAAGTACGAGTGGGTGGGTGGGTGGTCTGGCCGGAGTGGCATGTCCTTGCTCCTTTGCACATAACTCAAATAGCGACGCAGTTGTCTGTCCTTCTGTCCCACGGCAGTGTGTGTGTGTGTGTGTGTGTGTGTAAGTGCATAATTTGCTGGCTTTGGCCCTCAGCACCACCTCGCCCACACCCACCCACACCCACCCACAGACAGGGGCCAGACGAAGCAGTGCAGGCATCAAGACAGGCCAAAAGTCGTACCGCCAGGACGTAGGCCAGGACCAACAGCATCGGATTGCAGCAGGTTACGAACGGTTACCACCAACCAAGGAAGGACAGCCAGACAGAGAGGGACATGCACATTCTCGTGCCAAGGAGAATGAGAGAAATTGAGCGACAGAGAGCGAATGGGGGGAAAAGGTAGAGAAAAAGTGGAGGAGAGAAAGCGCCTCACAGACATGCAATGCATATTACTATAAAATATAGCTGTAATTCGGGCGGCGGCGTAATTAAAATTAGTCAACCTAATGATGCATCATCACCATTATCAGACGCAGCGGCAGCGAGTCCCATTCTGGGGAATACCCCATTTGGGAAAGGCCCTATATGTTCCCTCATAGGAAGCACCTGATCTGCATGCTGGGCAGAGGCAGACAAAAGAGAAGGCAAAAGAGTATCCATCTTCAGAAGAAGATGGTGTAGGCTGACTGACTGGTTTAGTAGCTTCAATCCCCACATCATGAAAGGATTAAAACCACATACACAAGTACAAAGAACCACAAAAGTATATCAGTAAAACCCAAAAATACAAATGTATATGAATGTACTCGTATTTCGGAGGTTTTCCATCAGTAAAGCGTTTACTGTACCCATCGTTCGGCTGGGTTGTCAATCTACAATATCCAACCTCCAACAAGGATTCGATGACGTAATTACGGGCACGCATAAGGCGCGAAAAGAGCCAAAAAGTGAGCACCCAAGGATACGTTAAGACCCAATAACGACAGCAGTGATGAGCATGAAATTAGTTAACAGAAAGGACTTGATGGGCTTATCGACAGACGGCGGGCATTCGGCATTTATGGCCGGAGATGTTTGCTGGCTCGAAGCTGATTCCGGCGGGGGTGCAGAGTGCGGTGCTGTGCAGCTGTGAAGCTGTGGTGTGCGGATGGAGGCATGCAACAATAAACAGACGCACACTTATTAATTAAAAGCATCGTTAGTGCCAAGCACTCCCGCACACATGGAAAGGGCCTTTATGTGCGGCCACAGCATAAGCCCCATAAAACCCGTATGTGTACGGATGTGTATATGGCCTGCCCATGCCCCGCACACTTCCTTCTAGATTTGTAGACTTCAGCAACATTTGGCGCACACATTGACTTGCTATGTTGACCTGTTTTAAGATCCATATTGGTTTTGGTTTTGGTTTTGGCACCATAAAAATGGGCTTAGTCGGCTTGAGTGTGCGTCTGTGGCAAACTATTAAGTTATTTGAAAAGTTGACATTATTCTGCGCTTATATTTAATCATAATTCCCATTAAAATTTCCCTTAAGGAACTCTCCGCAAATGATGATGGGAGGGATTGATCGTTAAATCATGTGTGTATGGAATAGAGGCACGAAAGGGTCGTTGCATGCAGCTGTGTGGGGTGTTAATCAGAGGCTAAGTATATGCCAAAAAATGTCATAAATGGAACAGCGAATAATTACAGATCAAATATACTTAAGAACTGATGATTTGGTACTTTGAACGAAGGTTTTATATCCTCATATACTCATACATAAAATATTCATTACGTATACTACTCGTACATATGTACATACATATGTATACCCCAAAATGTTTGTGACCTTGTGTTCACTTGGTACATACATACATATGTATATACTAATGTACTCGCAATAGCGCTAAAATCAAAAACAAATGCGTTGAAAAGAGATCTGTATGATATTTCAATGGATTTTAATTCGTATCGACACAGTGGCTGTCGGCTGTCAGCTGACCTGAAGATATATCGAGCCAAAGTTGAATTTTTCTATATTGGATGGATGGATGGATTTTGGGTCTCGTGCAAAGTATTCATATTGTATTCATATTATTCATATCGTTCGTAGTTCATGAGATAAAAACAAAGCACTCATTAGTTTTTGGTTTTATGGTTTTAGCTTTAAAGCACTTGCTGATGTGTGTATGAACAATGTACATAAGTGCATGCATATGCGTAGATATGTACATGTACATGTAGCAGCAAAGAGTATACAATAACAAGATAACAAGACAAAAATATGCTGCGTGAGCGACCGAAAAACCGGTTCTATGGCGGGTCTTATCGCTACGTCCCATGGACAGAGAGAGCGCGCAGGCTTTCATTTCTCTTTTCGGCTTTGCTTCGTCTCTGACCGAAAGCCCGCTGCCCAACGGCTAGGTCTGTTCCTCAGCGACGAGTCAGCGCCGCACAGTGGGGCCCTTGGCGATTTCACCTGGCTAAATTAAGAAGCGAATAAGATTTGATAAATTGTTTTACACTGAAACAATTTTCAACTTTGAATGATTATGTGTCACAAAAATAAAAATATCTCTAAAATTCTCTCTTGCAGCAGTCGAAGTGTTTGAGGCAATGGCAAAGGCAACACTTTGATATATGTACTTTGGTGACATTATCTGCAGTTTTCAATGAAATGGATGCACACACATACATATGTATGTGTGCATCTACATATTTATGTACATAACCGAGACGACTTGCAATCGACAGGGTCCATATTGCAGAGCTTTCATTATATTTGTCTAGTATATTTAATCTTCTAATGATTTATCTATCTGGCTCTTTCTCCCTGTCTATAGCTCTATGTCTCTCCCGCATGGATACATGCATGCTGTATCTGTGTATCTGTACCTGTATGCATGTACATATGTATACATCTAGATTTGACTTTCACACATGGCACGTACCGTGCAACATGCATCGAAATACAAATAAATATTTTTGCAACAGCTGCAGCTGAGAATATATGTTCACATTTGGGCCGCAGAAAGCGGCTCCTCTCCACTTCCGGCCACCCTACAATGCCACTCAAATGCATGCACTTGAAGCCATACATACCATCCGTAATGGGGAGATGTGAAATGGCCGCCCACCCCTTAGTCATGTTCAATTAAATTTGCTCGGCCCACGAATGCGGGTGGCCACTACGAATACTTCATATCTATTTTGATTAGAGTATCCGGCCATCTCTCTTGGCTTCTCTCCCAATTTATTGGCTTATTGCATTTCATGCACTATATTTAAATCACAATAAAAAGAAGAGGCCAGAGGGCCAGTTATGTGCACACTCATATCGTTTATCACTAAATGGCCTGTTAATTACCCGCAATGCAAATGCTCGCATCAAATATCGTTGCTCAAACCTGACCTTCGATCGTCCTACCAGCCTTACCTCTGTTACCTGCCAGCCACAATACACAATGTCTGCATTACTCTCCAATGGGGAACATTCGCTTTGAGCCGAGCATTGAGCTGATACCCTGTAGATAAAGCTACCTCCATGACCCTGTAGGACAGATACAAGTGTTGCAGCGGACATAGTACTAGAATATGTACATGACAGAGTGCATCTACAGCTTCGGCTATCGAAGGTAAATTTCTTTATTGGCTTCAAATTGCATTTTGCACTTGTTTTTATGGCCCTGACTCAGGATGCTCATGGTCATGGCCGACACACAGCGGACAATGCTATGCAAGTGCAGTTGGCTCCATCCGGAGCTCTGCTGCAGAAAAATTGCGAGCGGGAGTGGACATGGAGGGTGTTGTTGCCTGATTGGGCAGCTCGAACGATAGAATCAGGTGGTGGCTCTTGCTGCTGTAGCTCATTCTGCCGTCCTGGCTCGGCATATAGAACAGAGCGTGAACAGAGCTGGAACAGAGGGGTCTGTTCTGTTTCCAAATCAAACGAGATAGTTACGAAAACTGGATGAACATTGCGGATTTTTTATCTTCTGCTCCCAAAGTAGTATTGACTTAGAACTTAATATCCATAGCCTTATTAAAACACAGTAGAAATAATAATAAAATTATAAAATGATCGAATGACTTCGATCCCCAGATGATAAACAAATGCTGCTCTCCCGCTGCTGATTATCTGCCAAAGGAGTAGCCCTTGCAAGGGCGAAAGAAATCCTTTGAAAATTCGTCACACGTTTTTTCACCTTTTGGTTATCTCTGCTTCATTCGAAAGCCCCATTTATGGGACGGAAGTACTTCTTCCGTACTTCCTGCAGCCTAAAAATAGCTGAAAATTTATAAAGAGCGCCAGGACCAGAGCCAGGACCAGAGCCAGGACCCAGGACCCTCTTGACACATGTACATATGTACGGGCTGCCTTATAGCCAGGACAATGGTCGCGCGAATGAGGAGGCCGGACAATGTTCGAACGCATATTGTTAACAAAGGTCAGGGGTCGGAAGAAGGTTGTGTGGCCATGGGGCCATGGTGCAAGGGGTAGGCAGGGGAGGAAATCGGATATGTCCACACCAGTGCCAACACTCACATGGACATGTGACAAATTCCACTCCCAGGGCCCCATCCATATGTAAAATGTATAATTAACCGTACACACACACACACTCTGTCGCAAGGGGAGGTTGGGGTCGGTGATCGTGGGTCATGTCGAGTGGCAGCAACAAAAGAAGTACGAGAAGAGGAACAATGAAGGGATGTGTGGAAAATGTTACGGCCATTTACACAGGCAGTCGGGCCATTGGACCCTCCTCCTGGCCACTCCACTCCACTCCACTCCGATCCGGACACGGCCGGCAAGGCATTGCATGCTCGTATTTTGACTCGATACTCTTTTCCCCGACTGAGCATCTATCTATATTTAATTTAGACAAAATCTATTATAAAATGTTCTGTTCTTCAGACAAAATTTGAGATTTTTGTTTGATTAATTTTTAATTTTCGAGGAGTCTTTTAAATAGAAACAATGCCACATACTCTGGCTATCATTTAAGAAATACAGCATGCAATTTGGTGTACGCGTTGCGGAGATAGCCACTTACACAAGGATTTATATTATATATAGATATATATTAGGCGATATATATTCTATTTAAATCTACTTCAGAAGGATTATCATTGGGAAGCCAATAGTAATGGTTTGAATTATAATGCCCGGTATTAAAATGTATGTAAAATACGGAAGGAAACATTAAGTATACGTACATATGTGTATATAGTATTCATGGCCCGTTACTGCACCACCCGCACTGTCCTTCCTTGCGCTTCTAATAGTTAGTACTTAAGCAGGCGTCCTTGTCCAAATGAGGAGTATCTGAGATTCGTTGGAGCATCGTTTTTTTTCCTCTCTCCGCCACTTCCACCCACTGCTCTTCTCTGTATATGTGGTAACAATGAAACGAGGAAAATGTTGCTCATTTTTTGCCGGCTGTTCCCGTGGCCTCTTCTCCGCCTCTCCTCCGCCACCGCCTCCGCCTCCTGGCTGATGTTTGGCCCAATGGCTGTTCCTTTGGCTGGCACCGCCATTGCTGCTGCTACTGAATGCTGTGGTCAGCATTGCTGCCCCACCTGCTGTTGCCACATCCTCACCCGCACACTCCACACTCCTGGGCAAAAATATGGAAACATTTGGCACTAATTGCATGTGCTCGGCAGCAGCGGCAGCGGCAACGGCAGAGCTTTTGCTATAGTATGAGTCTCGTTTGGAGGAGCGACAGTTATGACAGGCAGCGATGCTGCCTCTACTGCCTCTGTTGCCCCTGCTGCAGTTCCACACAGCACAAAAGAAATTGCGCAAAAATCGTTGTAACAAAAGAACAGGGGACATACACGCACACACACACTCGTATTCCGTTAAGGGGACAATTGGAGGACATCATAAACGTTCGCCAGCAGAGCAGTGGAGCGGCTGGTAGCAGAAAAAAAATATGGCAGAAAGGGTTGTACCATTACCCACCCAAACAAACGAACAAACGGGTGGAAGGGAGGTATGTGCCTCCTGTTGCTTTCGGTTCCGCTCCGGCCACTCTTTTCTAATAGTTGTTACACATACGCATTAAAGGCAACGACGTGCAAAGGGAACGGCGACCATTGAGTAAGGCCGTAGCAGCAAGGGCAACATTGCATTGCATCAAGGCACTGACACAAGGGAAGAGTTCGCGGTGGCCTATGCGCGCCCATGGGCCCTGTCTATGGGTCCGTCCATGGGCTTATTCTTTTCTCAATAAAAACAAACTCCTTCCACAAGCATGCACGAATCCAGACGATGACCCATTGAACGATATGCTTCCAGCAAAATATTGTTGTATACCGAATAAAACCCTGAGCAGAGGCGTACATACATATATAGGGGAGCCGGATTCCTTCTGCACCCTGGTGGAACGGATCTCCAGCTCCCGATGGAGACATTGATAGTTTGAAAGATCTGTCAGTTAGTCTCAGTAATAAGCACATAAGTTAACTAACGGACCGACGTCTGGCTTCACCCGGCATCGGGAACGAAGTCTCTAATTGGTTTTGCGCTAGTGTGATGATGCTCTTGCCAAAGTATTTTGGCAACATAAGTTAGTCTCCCACTCACTCTCAGACGCATCCGCAGCCTCATTCATCTATGTACACTACAGAAAAGCGTTGGAGAGTAAAGCATGGAAGTAGGATATAGGATTATAGGTACCCACACGAATATAAAGTTGATTTCTAGTATTGGTACGAGTACTAGTACTCGTATTTCCCTTTGCGATTTTTCAATTATATCTCGAGATCCATCCTTTGAGATCATGAGGTTCATTCATAAAATTGATTTGGTAAAGTTATTCCTCCCAGTGGAGCAGCGGCAGAGGAAGACATTACTATGCAGCGATGGAGTGGTGAGGAGAGGAGAGGAGAATGAAAGGCGAAAATTTATTGAAGAGCAAACTCATTTGACTATAACTTATGATTGGATTATCGGTTTAGTATGGCATTTGACAGCAGCCAGTCATGTGTGTGTGTGTGTGTGTCTGTGATAAGACATATGTCTGTGGCTGTTCCCGGGACTGCGCCTACATGCAGGCTATGGGAACTCAGGCCCAAGACTCAGTGGCGTAGCTCTCCCTAGGAAAGTCATAAATGCGCAGCAGACAAGCGAAAAGATGCTGGCTGACTGTCTCTTTCCGCCTGGCTGTAGCTCCGTCCGACTGGCTTCTGTTGGCTGGTCTTTTTGGCCAGCGATTCCGTCTGGCTGCTGCGGTCTGGCCTCCTCCTTGGGCTCGTCCTCGTCCTGAAGCTGAGTTTGGTTTTTCCAGTCTCGTTTGGCTGCTTCATTTGGCTCTGGCAGCATGCAACAGCAGCATCAGTAGTAGTCAACGCGATTGCTTTATGTCTGTGCCACACCACCCTTGTGCTTGCTCCCCACAGCATGAAACCCCTGCTTTTCCTTGCTTTGTGTGCGAGCCTGGTTAGGGTCTGTTTTATTGCGCCATAAACACGCACTTAAGCACACAGACATACCCACGAAGCCACACACAGACACATGTATGTTCGTCCATACACAGACACAGCCTAAGTAGTCTCCGAACCCCCACTCCCATACATTGGCCGTAACTTTCGGGGAGCCCTTTTGGAAATGTGTAGCCAAGTATAAAATTTTGATTTCTCTCCACAAACAGTGGGTGGGTATGCTTGTAGCTCCCCATATTCCGGGGCACATCCACAAGGGTCAATCGATAAAGAATCCTTCCTTCAATATCAGAGTTCCCCAATTCCAACTGTTGAACCTCCTCAGAGCAACGAGTTCCAAGTGATCTGATATCCATAGAGGTGCCATGAAACATAAGTGGAACAATAAATAAACTAAAACTTTTTTATATTTCTATCCTTCTAATAAACTGACATTCAAAAATTGTACTTTAAATATAACGCTCTCAATGCAAAAGTATTATTATATATACATAAATACATATGTATGTAGGTGCATGTCTAACGTTTGCATAGTATATATAGTAATATAAAACAACAAAAATAAAAGCTTCCAAAGTCTCATCGAGCTACATTTGAGTGAGTATCAGTTGGGCAGTTTGGGCTCCTCGAGCCTGGGCTTTTTAGCATTATTTGACTCTATTTGACTATTTGACTTCACTCTATTCTGTTTTTGAGATTTGGACGAGAAAAAATGATCGGCCATTTTCGCCAGAGCACTGTTCTGCTCGATCCGGATTATAATTTTATTTTCTTTCCCATTCGCCGTCTCTTTATTGCGGCTATCCCGTTTGTCTCTGAAGAAATCGTCCCACAAGTATTTATAGTCATATTTCATGGAGTGTTGGTCCATGGCTTGGCTGTGGGCAGAGAAGGGTTTCGTTTCTCAGAGTGCGCATGGCTTAGGCTTAGGTTAGAGCGACGAGGGACTTACCGGAACATGTTGATCATAAGGTCGTACTTGGGCTCCTCCTCAAAATCCAAATTGGTGACATAGTGCAGATACGATAAAAACGCATCGGGGAGACCCTCTGTCAATTGCTCCAGGGTTGTATTCTCCTTCATCCGCAGCAATTTCTCTACCGTAGTGGCGTCGTCGTTCATCCAGTTCTTTTTCCCTTGGGCCAAGTAAGTAATAGTATACCCAAATGACACCATGTCATCGCGGCGCGACTGCGTCATCCCACGCATTGCATTGAGTGAGGCATATCGAGCTGTGCCTACTAGCCCTGAGTTAAGTTTAAGAGGATAGTGCGTTCCGGTCATTGGAACCTTGAAGCGCGTAGCCAAGCCAAAGTCAATTAGATGTAACTCGGGGATGAGTTTCCTGTTCCAGCCAATCACCATGTTGGACGGCTTTATGTCGCGGTGCACGAGCCCGAGGTCGTGGAGGTTCTTCAGTCGCTCAATTCCCTGGGTGGCAATCATTAGTACAGTTTTGAGGTCAAATGTCTTAGTTGTTAGCAACAGGAAATCCAGCGACGGCCCCACCATATCGATGGCCATCCAGTTGAACTTGGTCTCTTTTTGCATTTCGTGGCACGTGGGGAATCCTACTTTGTCACCCAACAACTTGTACACATTGTGTTCATGTGGCAAGTACTCCGCTTTGCCTTCCGACTTGGCCTCCACCTTTACTGCAATGAGTCCGAACTTATTGTCCAAGCGCGTGGCGTACCACACCGATCCAAACGCACCGAGGCCTACGGACAATCAATCAGCAAGGTGGCGAACGTGGGGATGGTTCTTACTTACCAACTCTTCCGCCAAGGATGTACTTGGACCCAAGCACAACCTTTCCAGACTCTTCGTCTTTGTGATTGTCAAATAAATTACACATTTCGGCCATATTAAACAACATTTATTTGCAAGCTTTGATCTGGACACTCAGGCACGCATCGATGCTGTTATCGATGGGTACTACAGGGAATTGATATTTTCTCAAAATATCGCAAAATCGTATCGACAGATCTAGACTCGCAACAACAAAAACAATATCGTAAAAAATGAATATTTCTTCGTACAACCCAAATATTGAGCTAATTTCGTGATACTAAATTAATTCAGCTTTGCTTACTTACATATGTTTCTACGCCTTTTAACACCTACAAGAGTTACCTTTCGATAGTTGAGTTAACTCAATAAATCATAGAATCCAGCACAGCGGAATCGAAAAATTCCTCTCATACTTCATATAAAAAACATGTGGTAGGAATTTGTTGCTTACGTTTTCCTGGCTTGAGTATCCAGCAACATGAACGGAATCCACAGATTTATATCGATAGTTGCCTATCGGGACCATATGTGGACTGAGATAACAGCTGCTCCACAGGTACCAGATAGAGGCAAAAACTGTGCGAAAAACAAAAAGAGAGATGAGATTCATTTTTTCATTGCAAGTTGCAACTACTATGTCGCCACCGACATAATCACTTCATGGTCACAGTGCATTTTGTTTCCTTTTTTAATTTTAGTGGAATTTCACAGTTGGCACTGTTTACAAAACACAGCTGATTCATTAACCCTGTTGTAGCTTTCACACCCTCACGGAATAACTAGCAAATTCCTAGCAGGAATTTTGCGCGGTGCTGGAGATTACATTGGCACAAAGTTGAGCTATTTAATAAATCAACCAAATTGGTTATATGAACGGAAAATATTTGGGGATACATATCATGAATGTATTCAATTATTCAGATTAATTTATTTGTAAAGATTTTTCATTCGTATAAGTGAGGATTCGTTCGCACACCAAGAAAACCATTATTGTCTTCCTAGACTAGAACTCAGTTCCAACAAATATTTCCGAGCAAAAAGTGCCATGCCATTTATTTTTCTAGCGGACAGTGGTGTGACCAGGGGTGTGCACTGCATTCCGTACGGTCACACTGCTCATGCAGCTGTTTGGTTTTGCTTAAAGTAAACAAAGTTAATGAAATGCACTGCTTCGGCTTAGGTCGCTCTTCCTCAGACATATGTATCCTGGATCCTCAGCACCAGCAGCTGGCGACGACTCCCGTGCAACCGCAGCCGAGTACTGAGTACTGTCCGCCATACAGATCATAGCTAACAGTTTGTGCCTGAACAAATTTCTTAACGGTTTCATACGAATATCAGCCCTGATTCTGTTTGCGAGCAGTTTTTTTTTTTGAACTGAGTACTAGCAAAGACTATACGACAACAAGATGCTGAGTGAGCGACCAAAAACCTTTTCTATGGCGGGGCTTATCGCTACGTCCCATGGACAGAGAGAGCGCGCGGGCTTTCAATTCTCTTTTCGGCTATGTTCCGTCTGAACGTCAGCGACGAGCAGAGCTAGCTCGAGACAGCGCAGTGGAGCCTTCGGCAATTTCAGCTTGCTAAACTAATAATCGAATAAGAGTTCAATAAATTGTTTCACACTGAAACAATTTTCAACCTTAAGTGCTTATATCTCATACATAATGAAATTATACAAGGTGGTCCCGTCCCGCACCACGCTCTCTCACACACAACATAGTATTCGTAACAATGAGATCCTAAATTCCCATTTTCCTTTCCTTACTATCCTTGAAGACGAGCCCAAAACTATTTTCTAATATAATGCCAATATACATGTGTGGGTGGTCTGACTTTCCTGCGGCAAAGCCTGTCGTTGGTGCATTCTCTGGACGGGGTTTAAGACATTAAGTTGAACTAAAGACAGACCGTGTTTAAAGAGGGTCTGGATTTATGGGCGATGCTCTGGGGCGGGCTACTCCTCCTGTTTGCAGGAAGGCGTTGCCAAGTGTCGCACCATAAGAGACGCAAAAATCTGGGCGCAAACTAATTATGTCTGCTTTTTAGGCGCTCATGCAGGCGAAGCGGCTGACATACACACACGGAGAATCATCCGGCGTAAGATACGGACACTCGGGGAAAGATATTGAATTTCGAAGTGAAATTTGCTTGCGGAAGGCGACAAGGACTCGAGCAGCTCCTGGGACATGAGTGTATTCAACAAGTCTTAGGTGGATATAACTTTAAGCCCTCCCTATCTTTACCGCTCTTTTGCCAGTGGCACTGCCACCTCCTCTGGAACTAATTGATGGGGGTGTGTGCGTGTGTGTCGAGTAACTCGATTTATGATCAATGTGGACCGCTTTCGGTCTGGAGACCATGACTCCATTAAAATGGCTTAGTCCGGATGATTCGATTGTCTGTTGGCCACCTCCACGCCACCAGGATGTATAACACTTATGTAATCCGTAACAGAACTGTGTGGCAAGGACAAAAAGAGAGTGGAGAAGAGAGGCTGCTGTTAAAAACTCAGCAACCACGAAGAGAAAAATCATTCTGCTCTTAGCCAACATATAACAGTTGGCTCAACACTTTTTCCATAAATTTGTGTTAACTGTACTTGTATATCCTTTCAGCCGAGACCTCAACCGCGGCACGTATAAGAGTTGACCGCCATAAATCATGACAATCAATTCCCCTTCACCACCGCTCACTACCTCTCTCTCTCTCTCTCTCGGGATTCCCCCTCAATGCCATCCCCCTCCTTGTCTTATCACCATTTTCGAGTTTGCGCATGCGATTTTTCGGACCCAGGCATCGTTTTGCTGTATCACATTTTGGTTGAATGGATAACAATGAGAAACATATGCCTATACTTGTGGGTATAACATATTTTTAGTTTGGGCGACACGTGAACACGCTATATTCCGTTGCTCACCATCACCTCCAGTTGATCGTCTCGCGTTCCCGCTGTTGTCGAATTTTCACAATTTTTGGTACATCCATTTCCGCAGTTCACGAACTTACACCATTATCAATTGATCGTAAATTTCAGTATTTATTTATTAATTCCAATCTTACAATTTTCAGAATGTTAAACCTTTTGCAAATGAGTACGCCCAATTTCGGATGTGGGGAAATGTACATTCGTACATAGATGTACGTATCTCCTGATACGCAAGACAAGGTTCAGGAAAATTGGGGTAAGTATAATTATATAATTAATGATTTCGCACGTGTTTACCCAAATGTAGTTATGATTGTGGATACCTCAGCTCGAAGCCGTCCGATTGTATACGTTCTCTTTAGAGAGAACGCTAAAACCTACCTAGTAGATCCTCAAATTAAAGATGGTTCCTGGAACGGTGTAATTACAAAAACGAAGCACCACCTGATGCCGGCACTTCTTGAGCTGGGATACTGGAAATATTTGAGTCTCCATGGCTGCTGCTAGAGCTGCCCCAGAAAATCGTGCTGCGGTTGCCAGGGACATATAGCATGACACTCCCTCCCAGACCCTGGACCAGGGGGACCGCGGAGGGGGCCACACAGGGGCGCACAGTGCGTTCAAGTAGAAATTTGTATTCAAAATGGAGCCCGAAATGAAATTATCGACCACAGACAGATTTCAGACGTGGATTCAATTACAAAACACACTTGGACTGGACTGGACTGTGGCTGTGGAGTGAGTTTCAACGGGTTTGGGTATGAGCCTTGAGCCGCACACATACACATACATATGCATAAATTTCAGTTTCCACTTACATATGGTATGTGTGTGTGTGTGTATGTGTATGAGTATGTGTGTGTTATGACATTTGCCTACGAAATGAACAAGAACTTAACGGCCAGTCCTAATGTTAATTAGCATCACACACACACACGCACACCTGTGTCACCCCGCACACTTCTTGTGTTCTTGTGTGTGGGAGTTTCGGTATGTGTCTCGTAACGTATACGTAATTGCTCTGCATACAATTGTAATTATAGACCACTAATAAGATTCGAACACGAAACGATTTTCAGCGCAGCAGACTTATACAGCGCCCTCTCCCCCACCCGGCGCAAAACCAGTCTCTATGACGCGTCTGGGTCTCGTCGCCGCTGCCACATCAACAAGTTAATTTTGCATTTGCGAAGGGTGATAGGTCATTGCTGGTAGTGGTGGAGGCATTGGCATCTGTGCTGGTGCTGGGGCATCGCTGGGTGGCATGGGTCAGCTTCTGGATAGGGTATTAAGAGAGAAAAGTCGTGGCAAGAAATGTGGAGCGGAGTTGTGGAGCGCTCAAGTGACTGTTTAATGCGATTAAAATTGCAAAAGCTTCGAAGGCTTCAGATAGAGCACGATAGCCGCCGACGAGCTGGAGGGCCTCCACCAGCATGTACGTACATATGTACATACATACATACATATGTATGTACCTACAATAGTTACGACGTTTGAGCAGTATGTGGGACTAGGTCATCTGGCAATAATTTCCGATGAGTTCTTAGCTATCCTCGGGGGCGTGGATGGACAATTCCCCAAAGTTTTGGCTTTCGTACTAAAAATTATATTATTAAATATATTATTTGAATATATATTACATATACTGAAGATTGGATGAAAGCGTTCAGTAGATAATCTTGCCGGACTGTACCTTTGTTCTATTCCTTCACGTTCTCGTTTTCGTTCTCGCTCGGTCTCTATCTCAGCAGAGATTACAGGATTTGCGCCTCTTTCTCTTTTTGCCGTCAAGTCGCCTCGAAATGAAAATGGAAATTGACAACTGGCCAACTGGCGAACTGGCCAACGGAAGCGGCATCACTGCTGCGAACCCTGACCGACCGACTGCCAAGAAGGAGTGCATTCATATGTGAAATGGGAAAAAATTATAATCCAAATAAGAGAATGTAAACGGAGAGGGAGACGGAGAGTGCGAGTGCGAGTTTCGAGCTTGGAGCTCCGAGGCTGCTGGGGGAGACCTCAGGAGCGAATGATGGCGAATCGAAATCGATGACGGATGCGCTGGCAGGACAACAAGTCATTGGTCGCCGTGTCCTCTGGCCACGTTCAGATGTCGCTCATAGATTGTCCTCCGTCCCTCACGATGGCCTCATGGCGGTGGCAACGTCGACGGCTACTGCTGTAGCCATTTTTGAAAATTTCTTAAAATTCAATAAATATTTATGAGTTGATAATACCAAAGGCACGCGTACACATACGCACATACAGCTGACATGGTCGCTTGGTTGAATTAAATGGATAACGGATACGGTCACGACGCAAAGGAACAACTCTGTGCGCGGCGCCACACAAAATGCAAACCCAGTGGGGTCCGACTGGGTGCGGCATGCCGGTTAAGTGGCTATCCGGGCACTCCCATACACCATACACTATACACTACATTCCAGCTAGCAAATGTGCATAATTCATGGATATCTGTTTGTTGGCACAAGCTGATATTCCCGTGAAGGATAGCCCCAGAAGCGGGAACGGAATATAGCGAGCCGGGTTAAGGATCGTGCGTACCCACCAAGAATAGTAGAAAACGTATGTGCCTCCTCATTTCTCATTTCTCACTGCGAGCGTGGCCAACTCAGAAGAGTCGACCGAGTTGGAATCGTCATCTTTCAAGACTTGTGGCTCCGCATTCCCTTTCGGGTCTAGATCACTGCGATATGGGGTTTGTCGTCCACAAGTATTAGTATTCAGAAGCTGTATATCTTTATGGATGTTCCGCATATGACTTAGTGCGTTGATTGAGCATTATTTGTCAGCTGTTTGGGTGGGGCGGAGCGTTGGAACGGAATTCATCAGAAAGTAATTATTAGAAAAGTTTTCGATCCGACTGTGCAGTGGCAGCCGAAGAGGCAATGCCCCAACTATGGAGGGAGGTCCACACTTCTTGCTCCTGTTCTAGGCCATCGACAAACACGTGGAACTCAACGCAAGAGATGAACAAACTTTCGCAAACAACAAGCAGAATCGAAGCGCAAACTTATTTATAAAAAAAAACGACGACCGAACCGAGCTTAATGAAATTCTGTGCATATTCCGAGAAACGCACGCACACCCGCGCCCCCGTCCGTGCCCGTTCCCGTGCCCATGCCGGCTGCATGCTCGGTTTTTGTACATAACCTTAGGTTCGTTCTGTGCGATTGTTCTTCCGTCTGGCTGAGATAGTTCTTAGGGGGCAGCACGAGCGCGTGTACGTGATGTTCATATTCTCATAAATTCAATAATTTATATTTATGTATGTATGTACATATTGTGGACACACACACACACATGTACCGGTCTATGTCGGCTAATGAGGAAAGGAGCGATTTAATAGATCTTTACATTGCACAATGGTCCTAAATTGGATTTTGTTGGCATAAAGTCCTAAAATGTATGAAATAATTTTTGAAAAATAACGAAATTTTCGGAAAATAGACACCCATAATATAGGGAAACTTTTTTTTAATCTTGTGGCAACTCTTAACTTTTGGCGGGCGTCACAAAGTCAACTAATCTATGGCAGCCCTGGGATGTGTGAAAAGGCGGCAATTTGTTGGGAATTTGCAGTTAGTGACGTAATCAAACATTTCTGGAACAACAGCCGAAACAGACTCTGAATTTCTCACATACCTTCTCTTGGAATCTTTTGAGATCATCATCCTAGAAAATAACACAAAAAACGATATGCTGTGTATGTACATGTACTATACATACTATATACATACATACATATAGATATTTATATGGCACATGACAACAGTCTAGGCAGAAGAAGAACACCATGCACAGACTTCATACACTGATGCAGACATCAGTGTCGACACTTTCAGTTTTGTAACTCGATTTTCAATAAAAACAGTACACAAAACTTTACCCTCGCTGCCTTCTCACTTTGTTGATAACTTAATTTCGTTTGGCGCTGTTCGCTTGGCTGTTTCACAGACTAAAAGCATTTCATTGTTGGCCAACAACTCTTTTTTCGTGCTGCTGCCGCTCTTGCTGTTGCTGCTGCTGCTGCTGCTGAATGGCAAGTGTGTGGGCGTGTCGGCACAAAAAGACCCAAGTGTCGGCATTTTAAACGCACTGAAAGATGACACTTACATCGACAACAGCTTCCGCTCTTGGGTCGAAGCAAAACGCTCTTAAAAATTGAGTTATCTCTTGTCTAGTGCCAGTGGCCGTAAGGTCTATGCGTGAGAGATATGTAGCTCTCGATTTCGATCAACGAGCATAGTTTTAATAGATCACCAACATCACAGTATTATTTATATTCACTTCGAGGAAATTGTAACCTGTTGTTCCTGTTGTTTTCCCTATCGATTGTCCTCATGATTGCATCGTATGATGCCACTGTAGTCGTTTTCAGACACTAATCACTCTCGAATCGAATATCGGAACAGGGTCGGTGACATAATAAAAATAATGATACATCATAAAGAACAAATTTCTCAGAAATACGCTTCTCCACCGTTACTACTGTTGTTGCTCGCTGTTGTCCTTCTCCCTATCTATGAGTATGTATTGTCATAAATCTTTTCTTGATTGCAAACGAAGACATCGACACAACGTCAACGCTGCGAGTAGGCGGTGTGATGGCATAGTAGAGTGGCGGCACGGGGGATTGGGGGTGGATTTTGGTGGTTATGAGGTAGGGTGGTAGGGTGGTAGGGTGGTAGGGCGGCTCCGTGTCGTGGGGCAGAAAAGGAATTCTGTAAAGTGACCACGCTGAAACATTATCGTCCCATCGTCGCAGGGCATTGCTAGTGCACTGAAGCAATACGAGACTGTAGTTCTGTTGCTCTAACAATGGGGTGGGTACATTAGCTCTTGCATCAAGTCATCTTAGGAAGAGAGATCCCTTCCATCTTCCACCTACTTTCTGTTGATTGTCTTGTAGGGCATTTGATTTTTCACATATGGTTAGGGCAGGGGCCTTTATGTGTTTGTTCATCTCGTTTATTGTGGATTTCATTTTGGCTGTGTTTCAGCATGTCTTTTGCTTAGCGCAGGCTTATTCCGCCATTCGATTTTGAAAATGTAAATCTCTTGTCGTCGTCCTCGTTGTCGATGCTATTGGGCATTGGTTTGGGTTGGGTTGGCTGGGATGCTGGTGTCGGCGGCATCGTTTGTCAACATGTCACCAGCGCAGGTTGGTGATTTTGATCTGAATTATTAAGTTGCTTTTAATGCGTTTGTTTTGGCTTTAGCTGTGACAGCGCTTTCCGTTTCCCTTCTTTTTGGCACACTTTTCCCAGAGCCACCTGGGGAAGAGCAGGTGAACAGTTAGTTGTGCAACTGCCACGGCATTGCCACTCAGTCTCCTCCACTAATCAGAGAGCTTTCTGTTGATATGATATAGATCATAGGGGAACCATCTCCACTCTTTCATGGGGGAACTCCCATCCTCATTATACAGATTTGTCTATCAAGGGTCTACGCCAGGCCGTATGAATGGATGGTCCATGTGCTCATGTCCATGTCCGTCTGCTTCCAATGCCTTGGGACTTCATAAATCTACCAAGGCGGACTATATCAAAATGCCAGGCCGGCAATGGTGACGCCTCCAGCCTCCTGTGCCGCAAGCTCAGCATCTACTACATAAGAAAGTAAATTGAGACACGACGGACACGAGAGTTTGATAGATTGAGGGATACATATTGAGGCATACTCGCACATACCAACTCCGGCATACGATACGCACATCATGCTGGGCAGGCGATGGATATGGTGTGGCATTCTCAGCGTCTAGCATCCTTGCCTTGCCGGGCCGTGCCGTGCCATGCCGTACCGTGCCTTTGCTTGGGATTGTGCCTGTATGCGTATTTCATTAACGTCGCCTTTGAAAATCCATTCATTTATCAAAAGCAAACTTCAAACACGCACATCTCCGTGCCGTGGCAGTGTGTGAGAGTATTCCATCCGTCTCTCCGTGAAGGCATACTCGTATTTGCGCGTATGTGTGTGCACGCCGTAGATACTGCAACAATTTACCAGGGAATAACTGGCGGAGCAACATCGTACAAACAGGGCGGCCAAAGGGATCAATGAAGTATGCCTAAGAATCTGTCATTTATGACACATAACATACTTTATGAGCCTGACAGAGAGCCGGGATTGTGGGTCTGCCTGTGGCAGGACCAGGACCAGTACCAGCACCAGGATAATAACAGCAGCGATAATAAAGATAAGCCAAAAGATACTTGGCCAAAATGCAATTGAAAGTTTTGCTCTTGGCAACTTGACGCCGTCGTCCACAACATAAAAGCCGTGTCCTGCGGCTATGCGTGTCCCTATCCTTTTATCTCCATTCTCCATCCGTACACTCTTTCCTCTCCTCCTCCTCCTTTTGCCGGGGCCAAATTCATGTATGTATTTGTAACTCCTGAAATCTGCTCGTAAATCTCATAGACTTTGCTTTATCGAAGACTTTAGTTGTGGGTGTTGTTGCTTCTGCTGCTCCTCTGCTGCTCATTGTGGCATGTAATCCTTTTCTCCTTATTTCGGCTGCAGGCTCGTAACTCGTAAAGCGCCTGAGAATTTATATTTATGTTTTGCCACACACACACGAAAAATGCCAACGTCCTCCTTCACATCTCCGTTTCGACGACATCCCCATCCCCATTCCATGGGGCCAATTTAATGCGTTAATTTTGTGTAGACGTTCAGTTCTGGCATATGGCTCAAAAAAATATCCATATTTGGAAACCATTCCCATGATTAAATATGATTCAGAATAAGTTTGTGGCAGCCAAATGTACGAGTATATACAGTGGCTGTGGTTATGTTTACTTCTCTGCTTGTTTCTGCTTCTTTAAAGCTTTGGAATCCATTTACTCTTTCTCACTGGAAAATTACTATTGGCCATGATTGATCAGATGTTTAGTGGCTGCCAATGATCTGAATCTGCAGTTCCTCATTTCCCTATAGAAATAAAAGTTTCTTAAACATGTGTATCAGCAGGATTAGAAATTGGGGGTTGCTTCTCTCTCCTGCTTCGCTGCTGGGATTTTTTTCTCTTTCCGATAATCTTTCTTCGCAGAATAAAATAATGAAATCAATCAACTTTGAGCCACTATTCCGAATGAAACAATCTGAGGTTCTCCCTGCTAATCTGCTCAGGTGAGAAGTCAGCTCCGCCGCCTCTTCCCCATCATCCACATCAACATGAGCTCCATGTCACCCACACTGCCTGTGAACCAGGAGGACTGTGCGGGCAGGCCGGAAGCCCAAGCGAAAATCATCCTCTTTGGGCTCGGTTCGTATTATGAATTAAGCACAAGGCAACTCGTCTCGCAATAATTGCAATCTACTGAAGCATTTAATATTTTGAGTGCATTTTCGCGTTGCGCGTTGACCAAAAAAAACCGAAAATGGATGAACAGGAGCGAAGGAGAGCAGCAGGAGGAGGAGCTGCATAAGCTGGAGTGGGAGCTGTGGCAGGAACAGTAGGTGGAGCTGAGGACCAAACCAAATCGAAGCGCATGGAAATTGAAAGTTAAGCAAAAATCGATCTGGAAAGGAGACTGAGCCGCAGGCGGTGGTAGAGGCAGAGGCGGAAGCGAAGAGTGGCAGAGGTCAGTTCTCACAGGCCCCACCGGCCGTAAAGTTAATAAAGAGCCCTGGGGGTGATAAACAATTTGCGTTGCGAAAAGTCGACCGGGGAGGATGGGTGACAGAGGGCGCTTAAGGCGTCATCGGGGCACCGTGCACGGAACAACGGACTGCGAACTTGAAATTCTAATTGGCATTTTATGCCGGACGGCCAGACGCATTGTTGTGGGCTGTGGCATGGGAGCGGGATTGGTAGGGGATGTGACGCGAGGTTTATGTGATTGAGGTCCATGTCCAGGGCCATGGCTAGCTGCTGAACAGGTGTGAAATCGTTGAAGAATTCTCACGAATACTTTTAATCCGCTTTCGGATTTTTTCAGTTTTCTCTGTCTCTGTGGCAGAAATGTGCCTGGGTCCACTTGCGTCTCCGTCTATATTTTGTGTGCCTGAGCTCCGAAAGGAGCCATGGATAGTTACAGGCTGCAGCAGGGGCTGCAGCAGGGGCAGCTTTGCATTTTGTGGACTTTGTGGATATCATGTTCGATTAAAAAGAGCGACAGCGTCGTCGTTATCTCTACTGCGACTTCTGCTGCTATCCTTCGTCCTACGTCCTTCATCCTGAAAACTAATTTCGTGGTGCACATGTCCTGCAGCCTTTTTTCAGCAAGTTTGTTTGCCAACCAACGCCCTGGCCCGCCGCACACCCATGCATAGAATGAGCGTATCGGGTTACCCACTTACCGGTCCACCACTTGACCGAATCGCCCGTTTTCGCACTCCCGTGTGGACTGAAAGTGTTGAAGCGGCGGCGTGTCTTTATTTGATTATGTTTTCGGAGGCGGCAATCCTTACTGGGCAGCTGCGGATGCAAACTAGTTGCAACGTATTTTCGAAATTTAATTTACACTATGCGCAGTCCCCTCTAGTCTTTTCCGATCCTTCAAATCTTCCTCCCCGTTCTCGCCGGAATGTGTATATTCATGCATAATCGTAACAATGTCTGAAAAATGTCAAAAAATGCCGATTAAATCTTTATTTTCCGCCTTAGCGCACTGCCGCACCATCTCCATCACCATTAACATTACCACGGCGAACGACGAGGGTTGTAGAACGGGTTGTCGATATGGATGAGCCGCTGCTGACCCGGCGGCACATACTCGTATTTGGTTACACATTTCTAAGCCCTTGACTGTTGACAGACATGTGACAGCGGCCGATGGCAGCGGATGATGCCTGGGCCGGATCGTACAACCTCATGATTTAATAACTCTCCCCTTAGCACTGATTAGGAATGCTGCAGAAGGAGTGACCGCGCCAGAGGGATTGTCATTGGCGGTGGCGCTTTTGTAAATATGCCTCTCCTGCGTTGACAAAAACTAACCACCACCCCACGGTGCTGCCAGTGGGACGTTGACGGTTTTTGTTGTTGTTGTTCCTGTTGCCGTCTGACTGCCATTCCTGTCCCTGGTGTTCCTGTTGTTCCTTTTTTCATTGCAGCATATCCCCTCCTATTCCTCCGCCACACGTGTTTGTGTGTGATTGATGACAACGCGAATAAGCGATGATTGATGCTTCTTTTACACTTTTCGCTACAACACACGGCGACAGATGTTTTCCTGGGAGTCGGGTGCAGTGCGCCGGTGGGTTATATATCGAGGGATTATTATGAGCACACGTTCGAGCGTCTCCAGACAACGCCGTCGCGACTTCGACAAGGACGAGCCGCAATCAATGTCACCCATCAGCGGGGGTGTCTAAAATCTCTGTGGGTGTAGTAGTAATTGTTTGATTCTGCCCACTTCTGCCCACGTGTGTGTGTGTGTAATTCTTTCGGCAATACATCATCGCCTTGGTGACGGGGCCAGACCATGACCAGACTAGATCTGGACAAAACGGATGACTGGCACAGCCTTTGCATAGCAGACTCATCTGCTGGCTGGTCGTATCGGTGCGGCGGATGGTGCTTTAAAAAATTTGATTTCAATTTCAACACAATTAGGCGAATACTTTTAGCTAAGGTTGTTAATTGGAGCCATCAGTGGGGTAGAAGAAGAATTGTGTGAAGCACTTAACTCTCCAACCAACCGAATCGTTTGATTCATTTTCGTTCAATGGATGTCCACACACTCACGAACACTTTTCCAGCATTTTCGTTGGAGCTCTGTCTCTGTCTCTCAATGCTTCCAATAATTCCTAATTATTACACATTATATTGTTGTATTTTTAGGTGATCACGCGATATCAATGGTCGAGTATCGATAAAGGCCCTTTCGCAGTGTGACCGTATTCCAAGCTTTTGGCGCGTAGTCGGGAATTCGAAATGTTATGTTCTTTTTGTTTAATTGGGTGCAGTAAAATTTGAGTTGTGGTTATAAATAGATTTATCAAATATGTACATATATAAAGTCATACGAAAATAATATTCCGATATAATGGATATTGTACGTACAGAAACTAATAACATTAGCAAATGTTTTTCCTCGCATTACAATTTTTAATGCAACTCATTTTAGAATTTCACAAGCTCATTAGCAACTGTTTTTATATCGTAAGAATTTTGCGAAGTGTGAAAAGTGCTCCGCACGCTATTTTCCGATTAGACAGAGTCAATTGAAAAGGCGAGAAATTATCTAAATTACATTTTTACTTAAATCTTAACCGTAAAATGCTGCTTAAGACCTATGTATACATGGCACTTTTGGCACATGGGATCCGGACACGTGGCAGAAACCTAAGGGGCCGCTTGCTCTGTATTTGGAGCTGCCTCTTGTCGCAAGCGAACCAAGAAAACGGTCGGCGGAGCCGTACTGGGACGCGCCGTTGCCTGATTAGCCCCATCGACTGCGGGCCAGAGCTGTGGAGTTCAAAGTTACACATAAATATTTACACGAAAAATCCTTTCTAAGGATGGGCTACCTTTCTGTGAGGGCGACGGAAACGGCCGCGATGCACTTGGGCCAGCTTGCTGCTGGAAAGGAGTGACTTCTTGCGTCGGTGCCAGACCTGCGGAGGAAAACCAAGCTCAGGTGAGGAAGGTAAAGTGGGTACGTTTGGAGTCGAATATAACCTGCATGTTAACGTCGTAGCGGACGCGCTTCTCGAGCATGGGACGCCGCGCCACTAGCTGGCGGCACAGCCAAACGATTCCGTGCTCCAGATTGCTGGCGTCGTCCATGTGGCAGATGTGCAGGGGGCAGCCGCAGGAGCGTGCCAGCTGGTCCAGTCCAAAGGTGTGCTCCACGTCGTACAGCTGCACTCCATCGCGGTGTCGCTTGGCCACCAGCAGCACAGGCTTTCCGTCCAGAGCCGTGCCCTGGAGGCACATGCGCAGCAGCGCAAACGTGTCCTCCAGTTCCTCCATGCCCGAACCGAGATCGAAACAGTAGATCAGTGCATGACTGGCCGCGTAGTAGTGCTTCCACAGGCGCTGCATTTCTGCATTGCCACCGACCTCCGTAAGCTGCAGCCTCACAGCGCACTCCTCGCGCTGCACACCCGCCGAATCCATGCGGTAGCATCGCACTCCGTTGGTGGGACTCATATCATCGCAGTCGCGCTCTCGTCCGCTCACTCGGTGGCCCAGCTCCGTCTTGCCGCTGCCCGCGGGTCCCAGAAGCAGCACTTGGAACTCTTCGGGTATCGGCAAGCCCCTAACACAGCAGCAGAAGGAGTAGGAGTAGCGGCGCAGCTTGGCACACAGCACACCCATCTAGGATATGGCCATGTCGACCTGCAGCTCTGATTTGTGGGTCTATTTCTACTGTTTCAGATAAACTCTTGCTCCGATATTCTTTTGATAAATGCGGATTTCTGTTTATTTACATGCCACAGGCGGCGGCCAGCTGATTGTGCCACATTATGCCACTGTCGCCATAGGCAACGTAGGCAAACGCAGTGTTTTGGTCACCGCTCTACTACTCTTTGCCATGGAGACGCCATCGACGAGGGATGGAATGGAAACGTATGTGACTCCCAGACCATCGATTGCATGCACGTTCAGTTTTTGGCTATTGTTTCAATGGTGGTGCTTCGCTGTTAACGGGAAACTCTGTTGTCCTGCTTGGCACTTGCAATGTTAAAGCATTTCGAGAATACCTCTGTTAGGTGGCTAACAGCTCGAAAGCGGAGCTTTCGGAATCGATATCGCCATCGAGTGATAGACGCCAGATGGCGTTCATTATTCGTATTATGTCCTGTCCCAATCCCGAAGTAGTAGTGTATCGCATATCCCCGCTTCTATGTTATTCCGATGCAGTTGGGACTTTAGTCAATATATCCCATTTTAATGCTCCATGCTGTTCCCCATATCAAATTTGTTCGAGTACATTTCAACTGGGGCTCACTAATTCCTTGTAGACCAGCCTTGCAATTATTGATTCGGCTTAATTTCCAGATGGCCCCTGCATCCCGAATGCCAGGACACATCCTGTCGTTTCCAGCTCCCGTGCACACACATAATGCATATTTGATGAGGCACTGGCAGTAGTACCATAGAAGCCGTTTCAGTGGTCGTTGTGGCTTCTCCGTTTGACTGGGGAGCAGAGCCAAAGCTCTTGATACATTTGCGCTAATCGCTCTCTGGCCGTGTGAGGCCGTATTGGCCCAGGCCTAAGCCCTGAATGGAAGCCCCTTTGTGTATTATTCCATTGCATTATGATGTGCCCGTAACCGTAACGGGTAAGTACACGTACACGTACATTTGGCCCTCTCCCCTTGCTGCCGCATCTCGCTGCCGCCAGCAAATTGAAAGGTAAGCAGGTTAAACGTTCGCCGAACTTTCGGTTCGAGTGGAGAGTGTAAAAGTGTGAGAGAAACGGGCCCAAACTCGTACCTAGCCTAGAGGCAGTTGCCGGCAATCCTTTTTTGCTGCTTCTGCTTCTGTGTCTCCTGCTTCAGCGCCTCATTCGAATTTGTATCATACCTACATATATGAGTATTAGTTTAGCATGCCTTCGTCGTCGTCCATTTTAGTATACGCATTAATGCGCAACAAAGCGGTGCAGAAAAAGACAGCACGGACTTGGGGCAGGGCACTGCGCTGGTGTTCAACTGGGTCAGGAGTAAGCCAAGGTACATAAGTAAGAAGGAGCAGTAACATACATATGTGTGTGGAGCTGCTTGAGCGGCATTACATTGCATGCATATGCCTTTAAAATTCCATTTGAAGCGGCAACCACGAGAGGAGCCACAAGTTTATTGGCTGTGATCATTTATGGCAATTCTAAAATATTAAAAATATAAAATATATAATAAATAAATAAAATAAAAGAGAAGAAAGCTCCGAACATAATATCTCTTAAAAACTTGCAGCAATCTTTATAACCTAGACCAGAATTATCCACCAAAGTTGTACATACATACATGCAAATATACATATGTATATGCATATAATTATCGTTATTGATAGTGCTGGGAAACGAGCTGTCTAGTTTACTTTTGTATCGCTTGGTATTACTTTCCCTATTCACATGTCCTTCATTGTAATCCCACGCTTCAGCACCTATTTTTATGTTCATAATTGTGTCGTTCGCCTATGCATAGCTATGCACAAAACGTAACTGTAACGACCTCACCACGCATAGCCGAAACCCGCAGATGCACAAGCAAACAGCGATGCGTTCCCGTTATGCATTGCGACCGAAGCCGAGAAGAGGTGGCAAAAGTCTATTCCTGAGTGAGCGCTTTGGATAATTTAAATACACAGATCTGATAGATTTCCAAGGATTTCGAAAATGAAGACCTGAAAAAAATCGATCTTTTAGTTTCGCAGATATGAGCATTCAATATGAGCTCAATTTGTACGCACATATTTCATATTTCAGATCAAATAAAAAGTAAGCTATGCCATGTATGGTTGTATGGTGTATGTATTTTTAGGTAACATTTTTGAAAAAAATTTGATTGTTGGAAAGATTCTTAAGGAAACCACCACCCCCCTCTATTAACACCGCGTTATAATATTAACCGATACACCATCAATATTAGTTAGAAATAAAGTTAAAATATATAAAAAGATTAATACAGTCCACTAATTTGCAACCAGACAGATCGTATAAAAAATAGGATATATTCGAAACACGCCATGGGCTCCAGTGTAACCATTTCCAGGAAATATCCTGGCCAGAGACAATATATATGCTTAACAGTTTATATTTACATATGAATATGTTAAGAAACAGCACAGGGGTAATCGTCTTTAAGAACCGATTCCAATCAAAATGATTCGAGAAAACTATTTCCAAAAGATGCTTATTGTAAGCTTCAGGTAAGGTCTCCTGTATCGACCCTCGCATGGCCACCACATAAAAACTTTCCCATGCACATAAGATAGGGTTCCAAAGGAATATAATTTTAATCATTTGATATGAGTCACCATAGTAAGGATACATAGTAATGTACATACATACATATATATATCACAAAAGATTTTAGAATTAAAAGTTCTGATTGAAACGCGTGGATACGTTTGCAGTCTGTGTTCCGTAAAGATCAAGTCAAATAAATTAAGGTGCCCGACCCACATTCTATTTCCAACGGCAAACGGCAGCGCACCAATTCCAATCCCACCCAATTCCAATCCCCATCACCTATGCACATTCCCAGGTAAATGAAGCGACACGCCGTAATCGTTTGTCTTCTTATCCTACGAGCAGCTTCGCTCCACTAAGTGGCCAGCGATGGGAATGGCTACGGCTACGGCTACCGCGTCAGCTTTGGAGTCACCTCTGGCTGAGGTTCTGGCCCCTGCGTTGGCTTTATTCGATTATTTGTGCGCAGCAGCATCATTTCGTTTGCTTTCCGGTTGTTTTCCTTTATCCTCTGTGCCCGGCTCCGTATCCGCCACCGCCACCGCCACCGTCACCGTCGCCGTCACCGCTACTGTCACCGTCTTCACTAAATATGGTCTTTGACTACGACTAGGAGTATGCCACATGGCGACGTCATATTTCCTTCTACTTCTTCAAGTCGTTCACCGTGGAAAAGTTCAGCGGGCTTAGCGCCGGGCACGCCAGCTTGCCCAGGATTTCATTTCCGGCATGTTGCGGCTGCGTTAAGTAACGGAGATTGCATCGCTAATGATGCAATTGTGTTTGGCGGAAATGAAAGCGGTTTTGTGTGAAGACTTCTCAGTCCGGCCCAAAGCAATCGTACACCTTAAAAATCCACCCCCACACAGAACGTATTCCCTTTCTTCAATACACAATCACGCCACTTATCTCCCATACATTCGCACTTAGTTTCCAGGAGAGTTTGACTCTGCAGTTTCAGTTTTAGTCATGGCCTTTCATCAAAAACCAATGAACTGAAGCAAACCGAATGCAGGGGAAACTGTGGGCCCGCTAATTGCATATACAGCTTTCTGCCACAGCGAAGGCAGGAGCTTCCGAGCGGAAATGGTTGTCGTGTGGCAGACGCTCCCGGGGCTTCTCGAACAACCTGCTTTAATGAGCTCCGCATAATTGTTTAATTGGATACAAAATAGTGTCACGGATGTTGACACACTTTGTAAAGTGTACACTGATTGCTGGGAGTGGCAAAGAATTTTGTCCGAATCGCAGCAGCCTTTTGACCCCATAGGCTTTGTAGGTCTCCAGATATTTATCTTTTTACACATAGTTCTGACAACTCTCGAGCCTCTCACATCAAAATTTTTGTCTCCCAGTTTTGCTCCAAGTCTCCAACATGAGGTAAGCTTCAAGCTTCAATATGTTCTGAACTTCGACATCAACATTTTATTATAAATAACATCGAACAATTAACTAATTTAATTGTACATTGTTATCTATTAGCCCCACAAATAATAGTCCGAGCAAGAAACTTGTGCTGGAACGTGAGAGCAGGTGAGTGACTTGTGACGTGACAATGCAGTCGAAGTTGATGCTAACGTTACCCCATGTGCAACAGCTATCGCGTAAATACACCGATGCATTTGCGTCCGGAATTGCCCGTACGCCAGTACCGCCAACTGACACGTAAGTGCTTCGCCGGAGGTGCAGTGTCATGGCCTGTATGTCCAACTCATCCTCACTCACTTGCAGACGAAACTGATCCAGCGGAGATGAAAACCCTCCGCCAGGGCCAACCGCGCCGCAAGTCCCGCGGACGAGGGAGAGACCAAGGATATGAGATCAGCATGTCCTCTCAGCGTCCCTTTATGGCGGAGGCGCCGGTGGCCCGCGGCTACACGGGAGAGGAATATGTCGAGACGGTGTATACGGAAAGTTTCGATAGCTTCGCGGATCCCAGGGATATTATAACACCTTCCACGTCCATGCAGATTAGAGACCGATCCCTCAGCCAGCAGGTAACTACCAATCTCTTAAGAATGTATTTTTATTTTGCTCTAATGTGGCTGTCTCTTGCATCTTGGAGACTACGCGCCGCAAGGTCATTACCCGTGGTGACTCCTACGGCAACATGACTAGTCGGATTGAAGAGATGACAACAGTCTGCATTGCGCCGCACGATGGGCCACCGGCCTTCGCACGGCGCTTTAACTTCTCCATACAGGATCGGTCCAAAAACCTGTCGGACGAAATGATGGCCACACTTCACGATGAATCTATGCCGGCAATGAGCACTCATATGTGTGAGCAGTACATGTCCAGCGAGTATCCGGTTGGGCAAGAATATTGTCCCGAGTATGCCAACACATCCGGCTTTTTGGACAGGAGCACACAACAAACGTGGCCCAGGGTATATTTTGAAGGCTATATGCTAAAAGGCATATCCCAAGAACAAGCTCCCAGAAGAAATGTGTTTCTCGACGAAGGAGCAATGATATCGTTTGCTAACACGACTCGTATTTCGGGCAGTTCGCAACAGACTAGGCCGAGCTCAAAATTTGAAAGCGACCACCGAAGAAGTCGATCTCAAAGTCCAGTTAGCAGACGCAGTGAGTTTCAAGAGGGCGTCAGTTCCCCGACATACCAACGGAGCTTGTCCCAAGGTTCGAGTCCCAGAAGACACTCCCTGTCCCGAAACCTAGTAAGTGAATCCGCACCGTTTCGCGGTGAGGCCGGGTCGACGAGACGGAGCGATTCACAGCAGCGGGAACGTGTCGAAAACCTTGAGGAAAATACATTATCTCCACGAATAACCTTTTTAACGCGTGACACTGTGGATGATGGTCAAGACGCCACGACTGATGATGTTCTGGATGATGCAATAATCCCGTCGTTTGGTGGAGCTGCAGCTTCATCCCGCCAGCAAGTGAAACTACCCAGCGAGTACATGGATGAAGTGTCGGCTTCGCCGTTTGCAATAATCAGCTCTCTAGGATCCACTCAGAGGATATCAATGCTCCGGCAGAATAAAAGTGATGAGCCGGCTCCTAATTTCCCTACTCCTAGTTCAGGTCATGAAAATACTTACAATCAGAGTCAATCAGTGACTTTAAGAAACATATGCGATAAATCCTGTCCTAATTTTGCCTCTTCCGGTGGTGAACCTTACACTATGCAGAGACAATCCTCGACAGCATCTACTCAGTGGCAATCCATGCCTATTGTTCGTGGAACTGCATACAATCAAAGGCAATCCATGCCTTCCCAAAACATAAGCGATGAATCGGCACCCACATTCGAAAGTACTGGTCGTGGAACTGCATACAATCAAAGGCAATCCATGCCTTCCCAAAACATAAACGATGAATCGGAACCGACATTCGAAAGTACTGGTCGGGGAACTGCATACAATCAAAGGCAATCCATGCCTTCCCAAAACATAAACGATGATTCGGAACCGACATTCGAAAGTATTGGTCGGGGAACTGCATACAATCAAAGGCAATCCATGCCTTCCCAAAACATAAACGATGAATCGGAACCGACATTCGAGAGTACAGGTCGGGGAACTGCATACAATCAAAGGCAATCCATGCCTTCCCAAAACATAAACGATGAATCGGAACCGTCATTTGAAAATACAGGTCGTGGAACAAAACACAGTCAGATTCAAGCACTGCCTGCCACCAATAAGAAGCAGTCCATGCCTTCAGCAAGCTTATGGGATGAATCGGAACCCGCTTTTGAAAGTACCGGTCTCGGATCTGTTAACAATCAGAATCAATTTCTGCTTGCAACTACTCAAAGGCAATCAATGGCTGAAAGAACTCAGAGGAAACGTATGCCTTCAGAAAACAGATGCGATGAATCGTGTCCTACATTCGCGAGGTCCGGTAGAGGTTGTGGCGCAACTTACAGGCAATCCATGCCTTCACAAAATATAATCGATGAATCGGCACCCACATTCGAAAGTACTGATCATGGAAATGCAAACAGGCAGATGCAATCCATGCCTTCCCAAAACATAAACGATGAATTGGAACCCACGTTCGAAAGTACTGGTCGGGGAACTGCATACAATCAAAGGCAATCCATGCCTTCGCAAAACATAAACGATGAATCGGCACCCACATTCGAAAGTACTGGTCGGGGAACTGCATACAATCAAAGGCAATCCATGCCTTCCCAAAACATAAACGATGAATCGGAACCCACGTTCGAAAGTACTGGTCGTGGAACTGCTTACAATCAAAGGCAATCCATACCCTCCCAAAACATAAACGATGAATCGGAACCCACTTTCGAAAGTACTGGTCGGGGAACTGCCTACAATCAAAGGCAATCCATGCCTTCCCAAAACATAAACGATGAATCGGAACCGACATTCGAAAGTACTGGTCGGGGAACTGCATACAATCAAAGGCAATCCATGCCTTCCCAAAACATAATAGATGAATCGGAACCGTTATTTGAAAATACAGGTCGTGGAACAAAACACAGTCAGATTCAAGCACTGCCTGCCACCAATAAGAAGCAGTCCATGCCTTCAGCAAGCTTATGGGATGAATCGGAACCCGCTTTTGAAAGTACCGGTCTCGGATCTGTTAACAATCAGAATCAATTTCTGCTTGCAACTACTCAAAGGCAATCAATGGCTGAAAGAACTCAGAGGAAATGTATGCCTTCAGAAAACATATGCGATGAATCGTGTCCTACATTCGCGAGGTCCGGTAGAGGTTGTGGCGCAACTTACAGGCAATCCATGCCTTCAAAAAATATAATCGATGAATCGGCACCCACATTCGAAAGTACTGATCATGGAAATGCAAACAGGCAGATGCAATCCATGCCTTCCCAAAACATAAACGATGAATCGGAACCGACATTCGAAAGTACTGGTCGGGGAACTGCATACAATCAAAGGCAATCCATGCCTTCCCAAAACATAAACGATGAAGCGGAACCCACGTTCGAAAGTACTGGTCGTGGAACTGCATACAATCAAAGGCAATCCATGCCCTCCCAAAACATAAACGATGAATCGGAACCCACATTCGAAAGTACTGGTCGGGGAACTGCATACAATCAAAGGCAATCCATGCCTTCCCAAAACATAAACGAAGAATCGGAACCCACATTCGAAAGTACTGGTCGTGGAACTGCATACAATCAAAGGCAATCCATGCCTTCCCAAAACATAAACGATGAATCGGAACCGACATTCGAAAGTACTGGTCGGGGAACTGCATACAATCAAAGGCAATCCATGCCTTCCCAAAACATAAACGATGAATCGGAACCGACATTCGAAAGTACTGGTCGGGGAACTGCATACAATCAAAGGCAATCCATGCCTTCCCAAAACATAAACGATGAATCGGAACCGTCATTTGAAAATACAGGTCGTGGAACAAAACACAGTCAGATTCAAGCACTGCCTGCCACCCATAAAAAGCAGTCCATGCCTTCAGCAAGCTTATGGGATGAATCGGAACCCGCTTTTGAAAGTACCGGTCTCGGATCTGTTAACAATCAGAATCAATTTCTGCTTGCAAGTACTCAAAGGCAATCAATGGCTGAAAGAACTCAGAGGAAACGTATGCCTTCAGAAAACAGATGCGATGAATCGTGTCCTACATTCGCGAGGTCCGGTAGAGGTTGTGGCGCAACTTACAGGCATTCCATGCCTTCACAAAATATAATCGATGAATCGGCACCCACATTCGAAAGTACTGATCATGGAAATGCAAACAGGCAGATGCAATCCATGGCTTCCCAAAACATAAACGATGAATCGGAACCGACATTCGAAAGTACTGGTCGGGAAACTGCATACAATCAAAGGCAATCCATGCCTTCCCAAAACATAAACGATGAATCGGAACCCACATTCGAAAGTACTGGTCGGGGAACTGCATACAATCAAAGGAAATCCATGCCTTCCCAAAACATAAACGAAGAATCGGAACCCACGTTCGAAAGTACTGGTCGTGGAACTGCATACAATCAAAGGCAATCCATGCCTATTCAAAACATAAACGATGAATCGTGTCCTACATTCGCGAGTTCCGGTAGTGGTTGTGGCGTAACTTACAGGCAATCCATGCCTTCTCAAAATATAGTGGATGAATCGGCACCCACATTCGAAAGTACTGATCATGGAAATGCAAACAGGCAGATGCAGTCCATGCCTTCCCAAAATATAATCGATGAATCGGCACCTACATTCCAAAGTACTGGTCGTGGAACTGCATACAATCAAAGGCAATCCATGCCTATTCGAAACATAAACGATGAATCGTGTCCTACATTCGCGAGTTCCGGTAGTGGTTGTGGCGTAACTTACAGGCAATCCATGCCTTCTCAAAATATATTCGATGAATCGGCACCCACATTCGAAAGTACGGATCATGGAAATGCAAACAGGCAGATGCAGTCTATGGCTTCCCAAAACATAAACGATGAATCGGAACCCACATTCGAAAGTACTGGTCGAGGAACTGCATGCAATCAAAGGCAATCCATGCCTATTCAAAACATAAACGATGAATCGTGTCCTACATTCGCGAGTTCCGGTAGTGGTTGTGGCGTAACTTACAGGCAATCCATGACTTCTCAAAATATAGTCGATGAATCGGCACCCACATTCGAAAGTACTGATCATGGAAATGCAAACAGGCAGATGCAGTCCATGCCTTCCCAAAATATAATCGATGAATCGGCGCCCACATTCGAAAGTACTGGTCGAGGAACTGCATGCAATCAAAGGCAATCCATGCCTACTCAAAACATAAACGATGAATCGTGTCCTACATTCGCCAGTTCCGGTAGTGGTTGTGGCGCGACTTACAGGCAATCCATGCTTTCCCAAAATATAATCGATGAATCGGCACCTACATTCGAAAGTACTGGTCGCGGAATTGCGTACAATCAAAGGCAATCCATGGCTTCCCAAAACATAAACGATGAATCGTGTCCTACATTCGCGAGTTCCGGTAGAGGCTGTGGCGTAACTTACCGGCAATCCATGCCTTCTCAAAATATAATCGATGAATCGGCACCCACATTCGAAAGTACTGATCATGGAAATGCAAACAGGCAGATGCAGTCTATGCCTTCCCAAAATATAATCGATGAATCGGCGCCCACATTCGAAAGTACTGGTCGAGGAACTGCATGCAATCAAAGGCAATCCATGCCTATTCAAAACATAAACGATGAATCGTGTCCTACATTCGCGAGTTCCGGTAGTGGTTGTGGCGTAACTTACAGGCAATCCATGCCTTCTCAAAATATAGTCGATGAATCGGCACCCACATTCGAAAGTACTGATCATGGAAATGCAAACAGGCAGATGCAGTCCATGCCTTCCCAAAATATAATCGATGAATCGGCACCTACATTCGAAAGTACTGGTCGTGGAATTGCGTACAATCAAAGGCAATCCATGGCTTCCCAAAACATAAACGATGAATCGTGTCCTACATTCGCGAGTTCCGGTAGTGGTTGTGGCACGATTTACAGGCAATCCATGCTTTCCCAAAATATAATCGATGAATCGGCACCTACATTCGAAAGTACTGGTCGTGGAATTGCGTACAATCAAAGGCAATCCATGGCTTCCCAAAACATAAACGATGAATCGTGTCCTACATTCGCGAGTTCCGGTAGTGGTTGTGGCGCGACTTACAGGCAATCCATGCTTTCCCAAAATATAATCGAGGAATCGGCACCTACATTCGAAAGTACTGGTCGTGGAAATGCAAACAGGCAGATGCAGTCTATGCCTTCCCAAAATATAATCGATGAATCGGCGCCCACATTCGAAAGTACTGGTCGAGGAACTGCATGCAATCAAAAGCAATCCATGCCTACTCAAAACATAAACGATGAATCGTGTCCTACATTCGCGAGTTCCGGTAGTGGTTGTGGCGCGACTTACAGGCAATCCATGCTTTCCCAAAATATAATCGATGAATCGGCACCTACATTCGAAAGTACTGGTCGCGGAATTGCGTACAATCAAAGGCAATCCATGCCTTCCCAAAATATAAACGATGAATCGTGTCCTACATTCGCGAGTTCCGGTAGTGGTTGTGGCGCGACTTACAGGCAATCCATGCCTTCCCAAAATGTAATCGATGAATCGGCACCCACATTCGAAAGTACTGATCATGGAAATGCAAACAGGCAGATGCAGTCTATGCCTTCCCAAAATATAATCGATGAATCGGCGCCCACATTCGAAAGTACTGGTCGAGGAACTGCATGCAATCAAAGGCAATCCATGCCTACTCAAAACATAAACGATGAATCGTGTCCTACATTCGCGAGTTCCGGTAGTGGTTGTGGCACGATTTACAGGCAATCCATGCTTTCCCAAAATATAATCGATGAATCGGCACCTACATTCGAAAGTACTGGTCGTGGAATTGCGTACAATCAAAGGCAATCCATGCCTTCCCAAAATATAAACGATGAATCGTGTCCTACATTCGCGAGTTCCGGTAGTGGTTGTGGCGCGACTTACAGGCAATCCATGCCTTCCCAAAATATAATCGATGAATCGGCACCCACATTCGAAAGTACTGATCATGGAAATGCAAACAGGCAGATGCATTCTATGCCTTCCCAAAATATAATCGATGAATCGGCGCCCACATTCGAAAGTACTGGTCGAGGAACTGCATGCAATCAAAGGCAATCCATGTCTACTCAAAACATAAACGATGAATCGTGTCCTACATTCGCGAGTTCCGGTAGTGGTTGTGGCGCGACTTACAGGCAATCCATGCTTTCCCAAAATATAATCGATGAATCGGCACCTACATTCGAAAGTACTGGTCGTGGAATTGCGTACAATCAAAGGCAATCTATGCCTTCCCAAAATATAAACGATGAATCGTGTCCTACATTCGCGAGTTCCGGTAGTGGTTGTGGCACGACTTACAGGCAACCCATGCCTTCTCAAAATATAATCGATGAATCGGCACCCACATTCGAAAGTACTGGTCGTGGAACTGCATACAATCAAAGGCAATCCATGGCTTCCCAAAACATAAACGATGAATCGTGTCCTACATTCGCGAGTTCCGGTAGTGGTTGTGGCGCAACTTACAGGCAATCCATGCCTTCCCAAAACATAAACCATGAATCGGAACCGTCATTTGAAAATACAGGTCGTGGAACAAAACACAGTCAGATTCAAGCAGTGCCTTCTACCAATATGATGCAAACCATGACGACAGCAAGCTTATATGATGCATCGGAAAACACTTTTAAAAGAACTGGTCTCGGAAGTGTGTACAATCAGAGGCAATCTGTACCTACAACTACTCAAAAACAATCAATGACTGAAAGTTTTCAGATTAAATTTATGCCTACAGAGAGCAGATGCGATGAATCGTGTTCTACAGTTGCAAGTTCTGGTGGGCCTGGCACTAGTCAGAGGGAGTCATTGCCTGCACATTTTCAGAGGGAGTCTATGCCTTCTCAAATAATTTGGAAAGAATCGGTTCCAGCACTGCCGAGAACCGGTGCTGCAACTAGATACAGTCAGAGACAATCCATGGTTTCAAATTCTCAGAGGCAAGCCATGCCTGTAAGTTTTCAGAGGCAATCTATTCCTTCTCAGAACATAAACGATGTGTCGGCGCCCACTTTTGATGCTACTGTCTCTGAAGCTACATACAGTCAGAGGCCTTCTCAAAATATTGGTGGTAATTCAGTGACATTCTTAGGTGCATCTGGTCAAAGGCATGAATGCCTGGATGATGAAACCATGCCTTCATTCGAACAAACCCCTAAATTTCCACAAGCGAATTCCACGAGACGGGACGGATACGTTTCAGAGTTAAACGTCTGCTCATCAACCTGTCGAGAGATGACTGTTGCAAATATAGTTCCTTCTACATGTGACTCTAAATTATCAGAAATACGCCAAACTATGGCGACCGAACCTGAAGACATTAGGGCCCGTCAGAATATCAGTGATCAAATTGCACTTCCGATTGCCACCACAACACGCGCCACTAGCACCGAAGAGTTCGTGGAGTCTAGAATAAGCTTTCAAAACGGAGGACTCAAAGCGAATGAGAATATAGAAGACGAGTGGATGCCAGAATATGATGAAGTGGGAGGCGTCATAAGAAGGAGGACCTCCAGAGGCCAACAGGTGGCGATGCCGACGAATAATATCCCGACTCGACGGTATACAACTGACGAATGCCTAGCCGACGAGACAATGCCATCACAAAACATTTGCGACGAATCCGAACCTTCCATATTGAGAGAATCATCTTTTAAGGATGAGACTATGCCATCATTTGGTGAAGTCTCAAGTTTTTCCAGGAGGCCGACTACTATGTCGAGAGCGACTCTTTTGAACGACGCAGGAGCCAATAGCATTATGAGAGGAAATCACCTGCCATCGCGTAATATTAGCGATGAATCAGAACCTTCCGTAATGAGGGAAGGAGTCAGGAGGCTGACTTCTATGCCAAGAGAGACTCTCTTGAGCGGATTAAGGGACGGGTTCTATACGCCAAGCCTTCCTGTAAATGAAAGTCAGAGGGAAACGCGGCAGCCTTCGCAGGGAGCAGGCAACACTGTGATGGACGCATACCCTACTGGACATCGTGGGCTTGAAAAAAGTGAGCGCATCGAGGATGAGACCATGCCCTCGTTCGGCGACAATTTCAATAATGAGAGAGGAGCGCACAGAGTCACAGAGGAGATGAGCATGCCCTCACAGGAAGTCTCTGCTGCCGCGCCAATATCAGAATGTACGGCCTTGATAAGAGAGTGCATGGAAAACTTGCGCAGCCAGACGGCCCCATCCAGCATAAGCGATTGCATAAAACAGGACAACGATCGCAATAGCGTCTGCCAGGCACGTGAACACCGCGAAATTCAGATGACCAATGAGGGTCTGGAAAATGAGAAGATACCGTCTATGCTATGTGTGTCGGACCAGCGTCACGTAACCGCATACGGACATACCGAGCAGCTCGGCAGAGCGGTTTCACAGCGTGATATGCCACAGGCAGATATCCCTTATCCCGCTGGAATGTTTGGAAATTTAACCGAGCCAGCTCATGCCACCGATAATGATGGAGAGCGGTCGACAGACGATCAGTTGGAAAAGGTCAGCATGTCAACCTTTAACAACCTTTCACTAACGCCGCACCACCAGTTGCAAATGCCCAAGACGTGTTTGGATATAGCCACCGAGACGCCTCTCCAGCGGAGATGTCACTCGCTGGAGTACTCGCTGTTGGAGAATGACAGCGAATCAGACTTCTTCACATGCAACAACTCTCAGGACCTAGGACAGGAGGAGATAGGCGAGCACTGTGGCATATGCGAGAAAGTGTCCTTAGACCCCCACTTCCAGTCGATGGACGTCGGTCAATTGGGACAAACGACAACGACATCAATGTCTATAGCTTCGGTACCGGTACCGCGGTGCCAGAACAGTTTTGCCGCACCACCAAACGCTTCTTCACCAACCAACCTTCTTCAACCACCTGCTTACCATAGCACTGGAACATCAACGCAAAACAGCTGTTCCGTGGAACAGAGAGACTTCAGCCCGTCAAGACCTGGACTCTGTTGCTTTCCGCCTGGTGCCAACCAAAATAGCTATACCGCCGTGCAGGACAATAGAAACTCGAATCAGGTCGTCTGGAAGCAGCCCCATAGGGAAGGTTCGGACGTGTCTGCCGAAACCTTCTGCACTTGTCCGCCGGAGACTAAGACGCACTTTGATTCGGAGCTTGAGTCAGAGACGCAATGCATTAACGATTGCGCCGCCAAATCATCTAGTCTAGATAAGGGAGAAGCCGGATCCTACCACAAAGACAATAAAGCCGTGGAGGAGCTCGACGCTGCCAGAACGTCTAGTCCTGATAAAGGAGCGGCTGCAGTCTACCCTAACGCATACAACGCCGTGCAGAAATCTGGTGTCCACATCTGCGGATGTTCATCGGAGTCAGAGGATGACTTCAACGCCAGATCGTCACGTCCCCATGGAGGAGCGCCTGGACCCTACTACAACGCCATGCTCGATATTGGACTGTACGATCTGATCGGATGGCAGCAAGCTCATAAACATGGTGGGAACACCTGTGCTTTTCCGACAGAGCCAGAGATCGCCAGATTGTCACTTTCCCTTGGAGGGACGCCTGAAGCCTACCACAACGCAGTGCAGGAACCTGATCTAATCGCCTTTCAGCAGACGCATAACAATGATGCGAATACCTATGCTTTTTCCCTCCAGTCGGAGCGCAATAATGACTACCGGTCGGCCAGATTGTCCAGATCGTCCACATCGTCCAGATCATTCAGATCGTCCAGTCCCCATGTTCAAGATCCTTGCACCAATCGGCCGCCCTGCTGGGTATATCCCTCACCAATTCGGGTGCTCTTTGATGGATTGGTGCGACTTGGGGAATCACTTTAAATAACACCTTTGAGACATTAAATTTTAGACAACAAATGTTTGACAAAATTTTAGACACAATCATTTAGGCACAACATTTTACAAAATTTGAGAGGCAACTACAAAAATTAGAGAAAAAATAAAACTAAAAAAAATAATTGCAGACTAACATCGCGATGGTATGACCTATGCATCGATCTGCTTAACGAGGATGGTCTTGACTTCACATTGATAATTTCGTGCTACTTTTGGGGAATATCTTTGCGCATGCAACTTAATGTTTTAATCTTGTTTCTCTGCAACCAGTTGCTCCTCACCCAGATCTCCTGGAATGGAAATACTATACCATAATTGTGAATGTTAGCTGTTTCACCTTCTGTTTTCCACCATGAGTATAATAAAAACTCCGCATAGCTATAGAACAAAAAAAATACTCTCCATTTTTATTGCACCGATTGTTGTAAAGTTGTCAAACACCGGGACGGAGCGGTGTAGACTAGAAGGAAAAACAGGACTGTGTTCATGTTGATTTTAATTTATATTTTCTATAGCCCGAAGAGAATCCAGAGAAGGTGCAGGGGGATGGGGCCTCACACGTGGCAGCCACTTAAAAGTTGAAAATTACAAATTACAATTTTAGACCCCCTAGACTCGTTTACCAACACACACCGAGTGGGATACACTCCTATAATATCTACATAAAGTACATACATACATGAATAGTTTTTGTTGTACCCTGTACTCAAAGAATCCAAGGATATACTGCGTTCGTGTAACAGGCAGACAAATCCTTTGACATGTATTCCGACATATCCATGTATTTATGTATAGGACATAGATCTCTCCGATTGTAATCTATGCTCAATTGCTCTGAAGCACAACTGGAATATACAAATAGATTATCAGTTCGTTTACATAAATTATGTTAGTACTCAGTCGGGTATCCTATAGTTGCAACACATGACATTGGCATTCTTTCCTGTTTATTTAAAGTTTTTTCCATTCAAGTGGCAGTTAAAATGACTTCAGCCTCAATTGCTGGCATCCTGGTGGCTTCATCCAGCATCCTGCATTCTGCATCCAACATGGGCAGCGGGTCCGTCATGGCAGCAGGTCGCTGCATTAGGAAAGTTGACGCTGGGTAGATGCTGTGAGCGATTTATTGCTTTTGTGTAGAAAGCGTAAAATGGAACAAATTTCCCAGCACGAATCCCAGCCCCACCGCCAGCCCACACACACTCGTGGTCACCCACGCCCACCATACGCCTCATGGAGGAAGTAGTAGTAGTTCCTGCAATCGTGGTTGCATACTGTTAGGCTGAAATTGCGCGGCATCCGCTGCGCCTGGTCGTATTCCAGGGTTATGCTGGCAGTGGCAGTGGTCTCGACAAGACAGAGGCCCCAGGCCTGGAGAACAGCATCGGCCGCGGTCGGATCTAGGCAGTTAATTGTAATTCTGCAAAAATGCTGTCAAAGTTATGTGATTGGGTGGCCAGAGGGCGTTAGGGCCAGCAGCAGCTGCAACTGCAGCACTCGAACGAGCCCAGCCCGAACCCGCATTCGGGTGGCGCCCGGTTTTTTCCAAAATTGCATTTTAAAGCCACTCGACATGGCTTCAAGTCCCGGCTGTAAGGGCGGCAGTCCCCAGCGGATATTATCAGAGCCAACTGGCGTAAATTGAAAGCAGATTGCCACCTCTGGCACTCATACAGTGTCAAAAAGCTGCCACATGTAAGATTACGAGTATTTTGAAAATGTTAACGCCAATAGCTGATATGTAACATGGAGTGAGGAGTGCAACAAAATCGGTGAACAAAAGAACAAGAGCAAAAGGTTGTCGTGAGCCACTTACATCACTTCGTACCGAAAAAAATAAAGTCTACTGTCGGAGCAGGTCTGAAAAACAACTAACTATTTCTAAACTGAAAATGTAGGCCTAAATTTAATTTAAAATGCCCCAAATTTGTGCCCTTATCTATCATGTGGTACGTAATCCTCGGTTGATTACATATGTGTGTGAGCAAATAACAGCAATGCCACTCTTCTCCTACAGTCTCGTCTACAATCTAGCTTATTTTGCCAAACAAATCGCGAAGGAGAATCTTTGGACCTTTCAGATCTCTTTGTGGGCCAGTCGCATGACACACTGTGTGGGTACACAGGGAGGGGCATGGAGTCGTTGTCTAGGCTACATGTTGTCCATGAAATGGTTGATTGGGTAAAATATACAAATCCTGTTAGACGATGTGAAAGTGTGAGTGGGAGTGCAGGATGGGAGAGCGACATCTAAACATCATCGCATTTGAAATGACAAGAAAAGATTGCTGAAAATATATTTGAATGAACTGAATGCAAACACATGGACCCACACACGCCACCCATTCCTAACATATAGTACATACATATGTATGCCAGCCACCAAACGTCTCTGCTTCGTCTGGCAGCGCTGTTCAAACACGTGATCGATCTTTAAGGAGGCTCGGGGCTTGCAATGGGCCCAGGAGTCGCCTGCTCAGGTACCGTTTGGAGCAAGTTTTCGTGACAAAGTTTGCCCAGCACAAACATAAAATGTTGCGCTCTCCTTCCGTCTGCCTGGTTCAGCCGCACTCTGCTCTCTTTACGTATACCCACTGTTTCCTTAAGTCCATTCTCTCGCCCAATCTCTCTGGCTGTTTCTGTGCATTTATTTCATCCGTTTTATACGCTGAACTGCGGTACTAGCGCAGGACAAGGGTATATTTCATTGCAGAACGTTCATGAAGCTTATTTAGGAGAATTATCTGTTGCAGATTTCGGAGACATATGTACATACATACATACATATGTGCTGCACTAGAAAATACAAATTAATTAATTCGTCATGCACATGTGACAATCATCACATAAAAATCTGTTGACTTTATCCATAAATTCGATTCATCTGCAGCTGCTTTCAAATCTAGCTTCAATTTCTGTATTAAAAGTTATGCAACCAAATTTAAAAGAGGGGGCGCTCTGGCACTATCCCGACCCTGTTTGCTCACTAGCCCGGGGGGGGGGGGGGGGGGGGGGGACGGGGCCGGGCCCGGGGGGGGGGCCCCCGCGGGCCCGGGGCGGCGCCAGCCACACCACCGGGAAAAAACCTGTGGTTTCACTTTTTCTTCAATGCTCAGCCGAATTTTATCGAAATCGAATGACAGTAACGACTATGGCTTTATAAATATAAAGCTACCCCAAGATTGCTGAACTGGGATCTGCAAGGATATGCCGAGCTCTATATCTATGGGTTGCTACAGAACGCAATGTAAATATAAAGCTAACATGGGCTTTGCAAGGGTATGACACCCTTCGGATCCCGAAGCTGGATTTTCGTTTTCTCATTTTTGTTTTGTTATATTTGCTGTTGCTTTACTTGCGCCGCTTTCATGTTTTCTGTTGGTTTGTTTGTCCGCCTGCCATTTTGTTTGTCTGTTTGAGTTGCTGTTAGAATTATTTTTTCAACTAACGCAAAGCCGCGTCGCACACACACACATAGAGAAGGACGTGAAGATAGGTGGATATACGGCACCCGTCCTGCCAAGACCTTCTTTGCGAATACATTTGAAAGGCAAACAAACAAGCATAGATTTAATGCAGCTCTTGTGCTCTCTTCTCTCCCATTCGGAAAAGTTTTGGTTTTAGAAGGAGTATGAGGCAGTCTTGTCGCAAGTCGTATCATTGTCTCTCTGTCACTGAATCGCTATGTCTCTATGTGTGTCCAGGTCCAGGATGCTTCTTTAACTTGGAAAATTCCCATGTCTTACCCCAAGATGTGCGTCTCATACAAAATAAAGCCACACTAAGCCATCAGAGGATTCACCACATAACTATCGTCTTTTTTCCATATATCTCTAATTCAATTTTAATGAGTTTCTCATTCATTTTTGAAAGCCGTATCCTTGATCAGTCTCTGTTGCTAGTGCAACAACCACAAATCGTTATTTACATATGTACGTCACCCAAGTCCGTCCACTATATATAAGGCAATGAAGGAAAAGTCAAACTCAGGCTTAAATAAAAGTTCTCGTTCTGTCAAAGAGTCGTGGCTGTGGCATAGCACATCGCCACCTCCATCATCATCGTCGTCCTTCGGCACCGCATCCAGGCCCGCTTAAAGTTCACTTGTCACTCACCAGCCCCACCCAGTCACATACCCATCCTCGCCATCGTCATTGTGGTCGTCCTTGGCCGGGACAGCAGGAGCCATTCTGCTAGTGCTATCGCCTCACCTCGCCTCGCTTTGCTTTGCTTTGGTCCTGATTTAGTCGGCGCAGGTGAATGATATAAACTTAATTGCGGAAATCGGGTTAAATAAAGAGCGGGAGGGGGACAAACTTTGACAGATGTGCGGGTTAAACAAATTGATGTGCGACCCAGAGCGAGTGTGAGTGCTCTGCCGTTCAGTGACTTGACTTTTCTGTGCCCATTGAACTATGGCCGGAAAATGCGATTTACATGGACATAAAATTGTACAGATTTAATTGCGTTATGGAATTTGGAACATATTATAAAATATACAGGCAGGCTCCGGCTTTCGAAAAACGTAAACGCACAAGTAAGTGAAAGCAGGAGCCGGCCCGATTAATTTGAATTTTTTTCCATTTGAAATTGAATTTTGGACCATAGTGCAAGGAATTCTCGTAAAAATAGAAGCAAGGCGAAAGTTTTTCGCACACGTCGTAACCCTCGCCCCATCCCTGCCGTCCGAAAGCACCCATACCCGCCTAGAACCTTTGAGCCAGGACCCTGTGCCCCGGCCCCCGACCGTGCCGTTATAATGCAATTTTATTTCATTTCATTGAAGCCAAAGTTTCCCCAGCAAATTCTTTTGCTTAACTTCTTCCTTCACTTGGCCCAGTGTTCTCGGTGCGTACGATTCTACTCATACGATATCCCTCGCCCGGCCGCTCACCTCTAAAGCAGTCTGAAAGGGACAAATTCGACATTGCCTTAGCCTCAAGTCCCCCGGCAAGAGCCCGGCATGTACCCTTCCGCAGGGACCCCCTTAGACGATGTATGCAAATCTTTGATGTAAGTAATAACTTATTTCCCGCATAACCGATTACAGCGAGCCACATTTAAATAGGTGCCGTAAAAGCGGTTTAAATTGTATACTTTTTTTTATTTATTTCGGTCTGTCAAGTGCGGAAATGTATGGCGGTGGGTCCCTGGGTCTCGGTAATGAAGCTGTCAGACACCTGGAGGAAAACACTCGGCCGCCTCGCATATAGCTTTGACTCGCGTACCAGATCCATGTGGATGGGCTCTGTATTGAGCATTCTGTGGGTACCCCTGGTCGATCCCGAGCAGACGGTCTTTTTCGGTCGCACAGTTCGTTCATTACTACGGCGAACTGCTGCTACGCTGGAGCTCCAAAGGGTTACTGCCAATGACCTGTGGCACTGAGCAGCCACTGCTTCTGGTCTGTGGGTCCAAGACTCCTCCGGTATATAGATCCAAGCCAACTGTTGGCTGTAGCTCCAATCCAGCACTGGGCTGTTGTTTCTTCAGCATTTCTATCATCAGCTCACGTCTGCACCGCAAGTTGTTTATTTTTTCCGTTATCTCATTCAGCAGACTGAGATTATCCTGCTTCCCACTAAACTCCTCTTGCTCCTTGCTATGCCAATACGGACGTGCCCGCGCCACCACGAACACCAACAACTTGACCAAGGCAGGTGTGAGGAATAAGACGATGCCAAAACTGGCCATCATTTCAAAGATGAGAAAATATCGTGGAACATCTGCCGCGGGGCTAGGGTTTTCTGGAATGCAGCATACACACAGATGTAGGCAAGGATATACAGTCGGGATTCGCTCCTTCTCTCACCTGTGTTCAGCTCCGCGTCGAAGTACTGAGTGCGTCTGTATTTCTCGATTGCATTAAAATAGCAATTCACACACCAGGCGGTGAAGCCCAAGGCCAAAAGGAACAAAGCATTCACGCGATAAGACATATTTTCTCCAAAAATTTGTTGTTTTATGTATACGTATTAAAATTTTGATTTGATCATATGAGCGGACATTACATGAAGTACGTCCCATACTTAGCACGGAGCCTTCATGCTGTCCAGGCCAGCGGACGAGTTTGGCAACGATTCGATGGTTGAGAAAATGTGGGCCGGGCCGCTTAAGTTCTGGAACATGCCGAGCTTCATTTCAATGTAAGTTCTACTTTCCAAATGCAAATAACAACCGTTAATAAGCCTATGGACTAGCTATCTTTAAACTGCAATTGAAATGTACTAAAATGTGTGGCTGGGCTGGCTGGAATGGATGCACAAATTTCGTCCGAAAGACAGGAATAACATTCCGCAAGTCGTGACAAGTACAAAAGCCAAAACTGAAACCACGCAGCAAATTGGATTGGACATTTTTATGCATAGCCTGGCGGCGGCATTGCATTGTGAAACTTTTCCTATTTTGCTTTTATTATTGTGCATTTTTTTATCACTGTTTTTGTTGTTGTTGCACTTTTGTCAGCGCGATCATAGCCCACCAACTAATGCATGCTTGTGCGCCTGTGTGTGTTGGTGTGCGAGAGCGAGAGAGAAATGGAGAACGCAATAAACATTTACATTGCAGTTAGCGGGTATTATTTTATCAACTCGAAATTACGATATATGTATTTCGCATTATGATGCATCAATTTTGTTCAATATAACACAAATTATTTCATTAAGATCGTTTCTTGTCAATTTCGCATTTTGAGAGTTAAATCCCGCCACGTTTTAACATTTGTTTCGTTTTTCCCGACCGACAAATATTTAGGGATGTTTTAAAAATATTTTATTGCAAATATACATATGTATATGAATATTTTGATTGGATAACGTACTTTTCTGAATTCAGAAAAAGATTCGACACCATTTGCCTGTTTCCTGTTGCTTCCTTTTCCGCGGCATGCCGAAATATGTATGTACATACACATATGTACGTATTCGTATGCAGAATGGCAACGAGTGGAAGATGTAACTTTGCGATTGCAAATTTCAATACGAGCGTGTGAATATTGCACTTAACATTCCGGCACTGATTTGCTGAATTCTCCGAAAAATAGCGGGTGGAAAAATTCGGGATGATACTGATACTTGATGCATGCTTTTTGCTCTAATTCCTTTTCATTCTCGCTCTAAACATTGCGGTTTTCCAAGGGTCGAATGGAGCCTTTTCTCCGAAAACCTCCCAACGTACCAAAAATAAAAAGGAGAGAAGGAGAGAAAACTATGCATGCAATTCTATGACGGGCGCTTTCCCCGTGTGTGTTTGTCTTTGCACACTCTTGAAACATTCATAAAGTTGATTTACGCTCAAGTAAACCGAAAAAGTGTAAAATGATTTCATCTGATGATGATTTGACGTTGGGAATTGCATGCTCCATTGCGTCACTTGCGAGTTTTGCATTTGTGTGTGTATGAGCGTGTGCTGCATATACCAATCCATGCATACAAATTATTGCTTTCAATTATGTGTTATTACTAGTACATCCATCAATTCCATATTTTATGTAAGTGGGACAAACAAAGCTGAAGGCAATTTAATTTAACAAAACAAAACCAAACCAAACCATTTATTTGTGAACAAACACAGTGAACACTCTCCGCAAATGCCTTGATTCTAAATGAAATGGCTACATAGGCAAACAATCAAACATACCGTCAAGGCACTAACCATACAGTATGTAGATGTGCCAGTTCATACAACGAATGTGTCGCAGGTCCCTTCGGCTGTGGGACCTGAACCGTTTGGGAGCTGAGCCACTCGGCATGTTGTCGACCAGAACCACCGCAAGGAGGAGAAACAGTTTCACAAAATTCCCCAAATAAAAGAAAGGCGAGAGTAGGAAAATAGCTGTAGAACTAAGTAGCCCTTATTAATGGTTGAATTATACGGTATCAATATTTAAACACCTGTGACTCCTCCTCACAGGTGTTCATGTGACACTAGGAACGGACAGGAGAACCCACAATTGCAGTGGGTGGTGTAATGATGATGATGATGATGATGATCTTGATAGTGATGGGCGAATATTTTACGTCAGTAATTAGCGCCCTGGCAAAGCGCTTGAACCTGCTACATAATGCAATAATGCCAGCAGCAGCATTACGAGTATTATGTGCAAAAATTCATAATGACGTTGAACGACAGAAGGGTGTGATAGAAGGAGGTTATTGTTTTAGGGGTTTGTGGCGCAACAAAAGGATGCCGGGATGAAACAAGATGAACGCGCTCTTCTAGGCATTTTCATTGCTCTACCCTCTACCCTCTCGCTCTCGCTCTTTCTTTGTCTTTATCTTTCTCTCACACAGTCTATCTCTTTCATCGTCCTTCCTTCTCGCTATTTTTGTATATCTTTCGTTGCCACTTACTTATACTCGTATACTCCTCCATATATAATGCCATTCGTTGCTATTTTTCATGCCCTTATAATTAAATTATTTTTCGCAAATTTTCGCACAGTCGAGGTCTCTCCATACACTCACATAACTGTACCGAACAAAAACACATAGAAACACGTACATACATGTACATATGTATGTCCTAGATAAATTATCATTAACATACTCTCGCCATCTTCCTGCCGTTCGGTGGTTGCTCGCTCAAGCAGCGATTCTCTTAGTTATTTCCCCTTCGGTAGATAATGAGAATTTAAATTGCAATAAAGAGTCGGAAAAAGCTGATCGATGAATCAGAGGGAGAGAAATCTTGGGGCAGATACGCTATAGAGGCTTAGGGTACTGCATTAGAGGTGGAAATATTGTACACCCTCACATGGTTTGAGTGTTTGTGTGCGTTTGGGTGCGTAGACAGCAGGCAAAACGAAACATTGTATTGTTTTCATCTACCAGGCCCGACGAGAGCGAGAGAAAGAATGAGAGAGTTAGAGCAGCTTGGGGCTGCGCTGCTGCTAAGCTGAGAACGAGCGTTGGCTAGAGCGCGAGAAATGTGCAGCAACGAAGAAGACGGGATAGATAGACGAAAGAACGGCCGCTGCCGTGCGTAAGCATATGCGAAGAGGAGACAATGGGAGTTTACAGTGGGCAGTGCTAATAATAAACAATGAAGATGGTTTACGTTAGTCTACTCCACTAACTATTATTTAAAGATTCTACGACTAAATATCGGTCTGGGAACCCGACAGTGTCTGTCTGATATATGCCAAAAATGCATTGATTCTAATGTTTCACCACGTAGTAATGAAGGCAATGGCTCTGGTGGCGGAGTCTCGATTAACAGGATTGTGAGCCACTAAGAGTGATGTTCCCGAAATGGGAACTTTATAACACATAACACAACGTACCCAACCGGCTATATGTAATTATATATAACTTCTTGTTGATTTACTTTGATGAAATGCAGGGGAAATCGTTTGTTGGAGTCGCCCGAAAAGTGCTGAATGGAGACAACCGGGTCCGAAGGTCCGGACGTACATATGTACATACATACATATGTACATATGTCGAATTTCACTCGAGAGACAGAGACTGCGGCACAGACACACATAATTGATTACCCATTGGAAGCGAATTATGGCCACTTTAGGAACACGCACTCATCCGTCCATCCATCCATCCACCCACCCACCCACTCTGCAGTCACCTCGGTTCGCGCTGCTCCCATGTTGGCTTTAATTAAAATTGTTTTTTATAAAATCCTGAATGCATCTCTAAATTGAGATCCATTCTTTGAAGCGACTGTATTTCGCTTCAACTTATAGTTTATGTTGTGGCTGGTACTTTTTTGGCTCTGCTTCAGAGCTGAAAAGCTGCCAGATATTGGCCATTCTTCGAACCCACTACCGTTTAGTGTTCCTCTTCACCTTCTCCCCGCTCTACTGGCCTTCTTCTGGCTCTCTACTGCTGCTCCTTCCCATCCACTGATTTCGTCACGCGCAACCGGATATTACTTTTTGTTTTTTTTTTTGGTTTCTATTTTTTTGTAGTAGTTCACACTTGGCAGATGCGACTTCTTCAGAAACATCCTCTCCACCACCATATACTCCATAGAATATCTCATCTCTCTTCTCTGTTCTCTATCAATGCACTCTGCACCACCTTCTGCTGAGCAGGCTTGCTGCTCGTTTCTTTCTTTTTTTATCAATAACAAAAGGATGCCTTATTAGAGTGTTCCTTTATTTGAATGCCACATTTCACGCCATGTGCGCTATGGAGGGGTTGGCAGGGGGTGCAAGCTTGCAGGGTGCTGGTATTTCTATTGTAAAAGTTGGTCTTTTTTCTGCTAGTTCACCGAGCTCCAAGCCCCTATTGTCAGCCATTGTGGGGTTCTTTGTTTTAACAAAGGCTTTGTCAGGGATTACGCCTCCTCCTTCAGCTCCTTCAACGGAGTTCTCCATCTCCTCCGATCATTTCTTTGGTTAATGCAGTGCCATCCTGTCTGTCCCCATACGCCCCATTGTTATCCCATTACAATTTCTGTGGCAAATTTTCATTAACCACAAAGAGTTGGCTGGAATTGGCCTGAAATGAGGATACGATAGCCCCAGAGACTGTTGCTAATCAAAGGTACTTTTTTGGACTGGAAGTAGGTATCGGACGGACAATCTTGCGATGCCCCTCCCATATGAAGCAAATGAATGTCAGCCACTTGTGATCTGATTTCATCATTGAGTGGCTACATGTCCACTTTAAATTAAACGCCAAATTAAACAGAATAAACAGGCCAAGAACTACACAAAGCAAGAAAGAGATTGGTTTTGGGCACAGAGAGAGACAGAGAACTGTGACTTTCGTAGAGCAACAGACGTCTGGCAGGGGCTCCCTGCCTCCTAGTCTACAAAAAGCCGGCTAAGAATATGAGACTGAGACTGAGGGGACGTCAACTAATTGATATTGCGCGCCAATTTTGTGGCTGAAGCCACCTCCCTCCTCTAACCCAGCATCCCTACCACATTGCCGCCCTCCCATGAGGACATGCGCAGGGATCCTACTCAAGAGCCGAAGCGGGTAAACCGAGCACGCAGACGAGGCCGAGCCACAGCCGAACCGAACTTCGTGCGTTACAGTGGGTCGGGACTGCGTCTGTTTGCGGTTCGTGTGTGTTCATGTGTGTGAGAGTGAGAGTGTGTGCGTCTTGAATTTGCCAAGCCAAACATCAGCGAATGCAGTCCGTGTCGGTCTCTGCAGCGACTCGCAACGTTCACGGGCGCCAGTTGCCACGCAATAATCCAGCAGTGCTCATCTCCTCCTCTAGTTGACCCAATGAAGAGCCGCGTCGTGTGATTTCGCCTCGCCAATAAAGTACGATACGGTTCGTGGCGATTCGCGTTGGGAGTGCAGATTCTGCCGCTTGAATATTTCTTGGCGCGTCTTACTGCATTTTATTTTATTTTTGTTGTTGTTGTTTTGTTTCCTGTTTTTAAATAAAATCAGCAAACACGAGTATCCAGCAAATCAACGCTTGGCCCTGTGCTGCGTCGCTCCTTGTGTGTGTACGAGTGTTTAAGAGTGTGTGTGTGTGTCAGTTGGGGTCATCATTGCTGAATGGCAAACAAATTAATTGACATTGACCGGTAAATAATACAAATACGCTTTGAAGGCCCCCGAAAAAGTTCTGCTAGCAAACACAAACAGAACACCAAAACCCAAACCCAAACCCCCATTGCGAAAGCCGACCAAGCCGTTCCCGACAGCAGAGGTGTGTGTATGCTCGTGATATAAATATCTTCGATTTCAGGTGAGTAGAGGAGTCTGGCACTTGGCTTGATGTTAAGAAACCATTTCATAATCTATTTGTCAAAATTCTCTTAGTGTTTCCTGGTTTCAGGTTGCTGTTAACCCTAGATGGTCATGCCTTTAATACGAACAAAATATTATATTTAGTGGTGCAACTTGATTCACTGATCTTCTGGTAAATGTGGGCACACTGCATCAGTTCAGCTATTCAGCTGTAGCAACGAATAACGGAACGGAAATGGTGTAAGATATGTGATCATAAGTCAAATCGACAGAGCATAACCATCTCGGCCCCAGGACATACCAATGGCTATGGTTTGTGTGGTAGTGTAACCTGCTAGCAGTCCCTTCTGATTTATAGTTTTTAACCGTGTACACTGTACACGCTTTCCCCGGGTTGGCATTAGTCGGGATCAACTAGACGTTTTGGCTCTGGCAGCGTAATCGAATCGAAAATTTGTTTGCGAAACGCTGTCACCCAGGGGTCTAATTCGATTTGGTCAGCTGCAGCTAATAAGGTCGGAATGCGAGATGGCCGTGTGTTTTTGTGGGGGCTAAAATAATTTGCATTTTACATGACATGCAAATTATTGAGCGCCACCTGCCCCCCAGTCGGCCACTGCCTGCTGGGCGCTTCATCATCGACGGTTGTCGCATGTCTATGATAATGGGCCTGAATGGGCCTGAACCAATGGCAGGGCCAAAGAAAAACACTTCCATAATAATTAAATTAAAATCTGTTTATTTATGCACATAAGCCGCACAAAAATAATAATCGTAATAAACAGAAACAATAATGATTGTAATACTTGCATTCATCCTGGTCGGTCATTCGAATGAATTTTCTATATTAAATAATATTCATAATTAAAGCAAACAACTGCCAACCATTCGGCCCGTGCAAAGGAAGGTTCGGAAGCGTGTATTAATTAAAACAAAACAAAACATAAATGTACACTTGCATTTACAGTGTAAGTCCTTATTCGAATCAATATTGTGATTATGGAGAGCAGGCGGACAAGGACAAGGCCTTTCGCCGTGCTTTCAGATTGGTTTCCAATCTGAAATTGTAATGATGCTGATCCTGTGGCAGCTGCTACGAGTACAGAATGAAAATGTATCCACTTCAAAATACATCTCTCTCCTGTCTTCTTTCTAATATCCCAATTAGTTTGAGAAACTTCAAGGAGCTGGGCGCCATCTCCTTTGGACTATCTGCATAATGAAAATGGGGTCCGGGGCTGGGCAAAATTTAATCCAATAATATCCGCACATGATGGGTGGCACATGTTTTTATTTGGGTTTTATTTTTTTTTATTTCTGTATTCGTGGTTAATGGATGCCTTTTGTCTGCATATGGTGTTGCATCCAGTTCTTCTTACGCCAAAGCTGCAACCTCAACTGGTGATGTAGCTCATAGGGCTGTTTCAGGAACTATTCCTTCTACAGGCTGTTGCCTGAATGCATGATTCCTCGCTTATGATCAAACAGAAACCGATGCAAAGGCTTCGCAGGAGGGCGAGGCGCCGCAACAAGAGTGGACAATGGAATGCTTGAAATTCTTTCCACTCGAATGAAACACTGTACTTTGTTGTAAGCCATCTTGGATTTCTCAGGTGTCAGGGTACAATGACACATTCCCCGTTTCCGGATTATTTTGTCATGCATTTGTAAGCATGCTGGGAATTCCAGCAAACATTTCTCTTGCCTTTGTGCGGCCATCGGCAGGGCCTTCATGAAGATGATACATGCTCAATGTATAGATACTTTTCTTATTTCCTTTACTCCAGGGCTTCCTGATGGACCCGAACGGAGCGGCGTAATTGGAACTCAGCCTTTGGCCACAATTAACCTTGTTATGGTACTCAAATTGCAAAATTAACATTCAAGCATGGATGGAAAATAAAATTAGGCACGGCCGTATGCCCTTGCAGACGTAGACGTTGCTGGGTCAGATGGAAACGGGATACTTTTGACAAGGGAGAATGTCCTAATTGATGGTTCGTGTGTTGCTGGTGCTGGCGTGTGTTCCGGGCCAAGTTATAGTTATTCACTCTATTCCTGGATTAATTTCCGATGAATTTTCCGAGTGGATTTATGCTTTCAACTAGAAGGTTCCTAAAGCCCATTACTGCAAACAATTAGTTTAGTGAGTATTTTGGGTGTCGATTTTTTAATATTTTATTTTTAGGACTGTATCTTTGTATCTATCTGAGTACTTGTTTCTAAAGTCATGAGCACCACTGAACATTGGAAAACAATCATGAATGAATATTTCAGATTGTGTTATCTTGAAATCACAGTCGTTAGAAATATCCTTTGAGCTAGAAGTGGATGCGTGGCCGGACTTTCCCGACCTCTTCTCACGTTAACTGTGTCACGTTCCGTGCTGAGCGGCGGACTCGGGGCGCTCGTTTGATAACTCAATTGCACAGGCCCGACGCCTCTAATTGAATGTGATATTAATTAACTAATTTCAGCACTGACTTCACTTTTAATTAGTTGGGGTCCCAGAACTGCCCCACTCTCCATTCCCAGGTGTCTCTGTGTATCTATGTATCTATATCCATCGCTGCCCATCTTCCATCTTGTGGCAATTGCGACGCTAATTTCATTTGATTCTGGATAACATTTGAGGATTCCCCTCCCCCGCCTTCCGCCATCCCATCCGTCAGTCTGGGAGTTGTGTCCGCCAGCTAGAGCTGCTGCTAGCGACTCTCAGGTGTCTTTGCTGCGTCCGCTACGTTGACTTCACGTAAATACACGTGCCATCGCCACTAAGGCCACTAAGGAATACTCGTAATATCTCCACACTCACACATGTAAGGAAACATGGAGAAACACTCGCAAATACGTACATATGTATATCTATATGCAACGTGTTTTTCCGGCTTAATGCCTTTCTGAACTGAAAGCGAATGGAAATATAGGTAACGGTACGATGTACCCACCCGTCCATATGCAGGAACAATTTTTAGGAAGGGGCGACCAACCTCATGGCTCCACATCCTCCAACCTATCGTCTGTGTGTGTGTGTGTGCATGTGTGGCTGAATGACTATCTGTGAGTGTTGCAGCTGAGCACGCGCCGCTTTACGTTCCGTTCGTGACGGGCACATACAGACGTTGCCAGAGTAACAAGAAGCAGTTGGAAGGGCCGAGATACTCCGCTAAAATTTGGACAAAAACAAAAAAAGAGGGAACGAATTTCCGAACATTTTCTTTGTCATGTGCTGGCGTGGGCGGTATGCGGACGGACCGGTGCGGCAGGTTACGAGGCGGGCGACCACTAAAACGAAGACTCACCAAACGGCAGCCCTGGCTCTCAAAGAGATTTCCCCAACCATCCCCGATGACCGACTGACTTACTGGCCAAAAGTCAAGTCCAACCGTTCCGTACAGACATTATCGAACCTGCAGGAAGAGTTTTCGATCTTTACTCGTATTCCCTTATGGATTCCTGTGCGAGTACGGTATGTGACTGGGTATACAGGGTATACAAATTAATAAGTGTGTTTTTTTTTCGTAATTACATCAGTTTCCTTAAATATAAATATGTACATATGTATGTATGTATTAATATTCGCTACATCTGTGTACATGTGCAAATGGACTTTTGTTGCTGGTATTATTTTTGAGCTATCGCTGTACCTCTCTTGTTTATCTGCGTCTCGCGTTACACACATTCTGTTCACCTCTCCTCATTTCTTTTATCTGTTTGCACAACTTCTGCTTCAGCTTCATCTCCATGGGCATGGGCTCATCCACAGACAATACAATTATATTGTCTTTGGCTCTTCTGTGTCGATGCCTTTTGGTCTGCCTGTGCTGCTTTTGTTTTTAGCTTTTCCCCTTCTCTTTCTGCATCTCCCTCTTTGTCTCTACGTATGTGTTTCCTTTCGCTTCTTCGATTCTTCGCTTATTTTGTTTCGCTTGCGCTTTGTGCAGAAATTGTTGTTTGTTTTCTGTTTCCCGCTGCTGTCGACTGTCCCAGTGTGTCAGTGTGCTAGACAATCGCACATACATACATATACACATACACATAGCACAGATGTATTGACATTGGTGGCAGGCGTTCGTTATTTTTTCTGTTTCGGTTTTAAATTCCTGATATTCGATGGGGTGCGATGGGGTACCCAGAAAACGAAAAAAAATGTTGCATATTAACACACTATCCCACAGAAACACCCAAAAATATCGCTATTTGTCATAGTCCTAAGACATTTGGATATGATACTGTTTATACATTTCCAACTTATCCAACAGAAATCCCAGTAATAGGTGTGCTTCAAATTGTACATAGAATCTGTGTAGACACATGAACAGGTGTCTGCTAAAAGAAGATTGATACATTCAGATATGTGTGTGTGAGGCGTATACATATAACATCTAACTCTTGTAATATCACACTGAATCAGGAATCAAAATATTTTAAAACTAACACAATAGTTTATTAGGTGTAGTGGGGATAAGCGAAGTGCAACAATTAACATTGGAGCATAACTATCGGTCGTAGTTCCTCTCTTTCGTTCCGCGGGTGTGTGGGTACCGGCTATAAAAGTAGAACTGGCGGGCCTTGCTGCTACTCACAACGTTCCTGCTGGTTTTTTGTCACTGCAGAAAAATCGCGTGACAGAAATCGCTAAAAGCTGCAGCTGTGCTGTTTTTGTTTGCTATTTCCGTTTGCGTTTATGTTTTACTTAAATTCCCCTTAACCGGCCTCAACATTCGACCGGACCTTTCTGGGCCTCTGGCCACAGCGTAAGCCTCCGACCCACACCACCCCACCCCATAATTTTCCCCCACACCCCTAACCTATTACCCTGAATGAATCCCACTCCGTTCGTGACAACATTTACGCATTGAGAAAATGTACGCTGTTGCTCTTATTATTTCTGTTTCTGTTTCCTAATTTTACTTTGCTTTTTCCTTCCACTCTTTTGCTGTTGATTGTTTTTGTATTTGCACTATCGCGTAGCAAAACAAGTAAAGTCGTAAAACATTGTCTCACCCTTCATCCTCGCACTCACCCACCACTGATCTCTCCAGGAAAAGCTTCTATCCGTGAGCTTAACACCGTATAATCCGCTTTAGTCCCCAGCATCGAAATGTGTCCACTAGCAATGGCGTGTTGTGGAATAGTGGAAATCAATTAAAGTTTAATTATAATAACCAGAAGACCGGACCACTCGAAGCAAGGGAGAAATGCTTGCATCGGGGCCGACCATGATCAACATTTTAATTTATATTTTTTAATCGCAGTCCTTCGATTTGATTTTGGCAAGTCGTTTGTTTTGTTTGTCCATATTTCACTGTCCGCTACTGTATGTACGCGTCAATCTTGGAGGATATAAGCGGTAGGCAGACCGGTAAGACTGTGCGATGGGTCACGGTTTGAGTCAAGCCAAGTGGTTTCTCATTAAGCGCCGATGCATAAATCAAACAGCCGCAAAATAAAAACTAGAAAACCCAACGCGGAAAGGAAAAAAGCAGGGAAAGTTCGAAAACAAATGTAGGAATGGTAATCGGGGAAAAACCAAAAGAAACGAAAGGAAAGGAAAGGAAGAGAAAAAGCCAAGAGTAAAATAGCAGTCGAGCAAGGGAAAACTTTTCCGGCTTTTCATGACGTGGAAATTAATTAAACAATCATATAAATTATATGGCCACGATGTGATTAGCCTCCGGTTGCAGGGTTGCAGGACCAAAGAATCCCCAACTCAAATTCAATAGCCCCCAATTTATACAAATACCCAAAAATCCACCGATACCAAATATCCACCCATCAACCCAATAGCCCACCCAACAACTGACCATTAACTCTTCAGCAGCCATTCGGAAATTCCATTAATCCACCAACAACCAACAAAACTCGCTACTATTGCATTGGTCGTGCTAAATCGTGTTGTTGAGTTTTGTTGGATCGTGCTGAGTCATGAGCTAACTCACCAACACTCCCCTACACAGAAACACGGACAGGACACCAATCGCAGCACCGAAAAGTCACAGTCTACTCTTCGGATAAATATATTAGGGGATTAATTAAGAAGAGACGATGGGCTGCAATGAAAATATTGATGCCCACGCATTGCGAAAGATTATTTTGAGTTGATTCGGTAAATCAATGAGGCCAGCGGCTGCTGGCAGGGGTAGAGAAAGTGGTGAGCCTTTAAAGCGCCTGCCTTAAACCCCTGCCAAAGCAATGCCGAGGGCAGCGCTGCTGAGCAGCTATCAAGTCTGCTTAGGCCTTTGTAAGTCAGCTTAGCCACAAAATATGTGTGCGCTGCGAGAATGCTTGACCCGTTGACCCCACCCTACACACACACACACACACACACACACATATGAAAATAAATGCTGACGTACACACACATATACAGAACGTCGCACAGTGGAGCCTTAGCTAAAAGGAGGTGGAAAAAGGCAAAGAATTTTATGAACGTTTTCAAAATTCAATTTTCAAGAATTTAACTTTTAGTTTGATGGATATGAGCACTCATGGAAAAATGTAGAATGTGGAAATGTGGAAAAATGGATTCACATTTTTTTAACGTAGTGCATCTTTCAAGTGGAAAAAAAGTGTAAAAATTGTTTTTGGTATCTTTTAGTACAAAAAAAAATACCATTAAACGTTCTTTATCGATACATGAAAAAGCTGAAGTTGCCTATTCAAATATGCACCAGAATCAAAGTTCAACTTTGACACTATAGTGTAAAGTTTCTAGCCAAATGCAGTTGGTTACATGAAGATTCGTTCAGAAGTTATTAGTTAAGCAAATTGAAATGCCCGAAGGCCCCACTGTGCATCGTAAGAATGTTTGACCAAAGTTCCACCTCCCGCACAAGCGAAATTACCTAAAAATTCATCAGGGACTTCCATCGAAGCTTGTGTTAGCCAGGATTTCGATGATTATGCTGATGGGGCAGAGCATGCCTTCGATTTCAATATAATTAGCATTAGCCAAAAGCTAGAGCTTGAACTTAGTCAAGTAGAGTACGTGGTAGAATGCATGGTAAAAAATGGCAGGCTAAAGCCGGCAGGCTAAAGCCAACAATGTTGATAGCATGGAATGTATAAGAATGCTCGGTGGACAAAACTGGGTCCAGTGTCACCACAAGGCTATTAACAACAGTTTGCGCAAATGACACTGCAATAAAGTATAGCGCTGAAGAAGGAAAAACATTAGGCAGGCAGACGCAACAACAAGATACGATGGGGCAACAGTCACCACATGGGGATGGGGATATGGTCCAAAGGATATGGGATATGGCCGCCCGTTCTCCCCATCTCCACCGCCATTTCTCCACAGCTCTCTCTGCTTGACCGCTGGTCAGGGAATGTCTTATGCACAGATTTATTATGTGGCCATAAATAAATTAAAACACCAACACTTGCACACATTGAGATGACGACCAAAAATGTCTGCCAAGGGGCTGACTGGTGGGACGATGTCTGCTCGGGCGTGGGGAAGTGCGAGAATGCTCCAGCGATTTATATGATAAGGGTTAAAGGGTCCGATGAAAGGAGAGCGTCATTCCGGGCCTGAAATGCTTATTAAAATGCATAGAAATTGTAAACGATCTAATTAGTGGAATATTTTCACCATAATTAAGCAGCGGCACACCAAAGCTAAAGAGAAACAGACCAAGCAGTCTCGTGCGAAATCTGAAGGTGACAGAAAGTTTAAATTGTGGCTAAAAAGTGAATTCCAATTGTAATTTATAATTGTTCGTCTTTTGAATTTATTCATTAAGACTTTATTACTCAATACTTACTCATTACCTCATTACTTTTGGAGAAACATGGTCACCTTTTCACATGTACATACATACACGTACATACATACTATATGTACAATGCAAAAAATGTGTGCTGAATGTATGACTTCCATTCAACTAATTCTTATAGCTATAGCAACTATATCCTATCCATATCTGCTTTAATTTGATGGACTCAAATTTTGTTTTTTTTTTTTGCTTTTGAGTCCAAATCGAACAGCACCGAACCACCGAGTCTAAAACAGTAATTGCTCAAGATTCCTAAACTTGATTAAATGCTGTTTGGATGTCCTCGTCCTATGCCCACACATCCGCCAAAGTGGTAGCCAAGGCAGTGTGGGTGGGCGTTGGGATGTTTGCGTGTGGATTGGCGTGGGGAGGCGGGGTGACCAGTTTAGCCAGCGATATCGACCAGGCAGCCGGTTGCCAAATCCAATCCTGACAGACAGAGGCTATCAGTGCGTTTCGATCAGGTCGTCGACGAGCCACAGGACCACGATGAGGACCACGGCGAGAACGAGAGCTGGAGCTGGGCAAGGACCCATGTCATGCCAGCTGACTTCGGCAGCGACAACAAAAAAGTGCCAAAATAAATAAATTAAATTGTTCAAAAATGTTGCAGGTTGTTACGATGTTTTTGTTGCTGCCAAAATCGCATGTTGCATACGAAATGGAAAACGTAACTTTGCAAAGTTGATTTCTATTTTGGCACGTGTTAGCTGCCGCCTAGGCTGCCTTCTACAGGAACCCCCGAGTGGCAAGGTGGTTTTGAGGGATGGAGTGGCAATGGTGGTGTGGCAGGGCAGGGCAGCTATTTGAAGACTCCTCGGGCGTGCACTCATTACGAATATGTATTCAATTACATGTCGCAAGAACCTCCGCTGTTGTTTGGCTTTCATTCATGGGACAACAAATAAGCTTCGCCTCAGAAAAGAGCCCGGAACCTGATGAATTTCAACCATTCAGATATAGTCCAGATGGTGTCACAAATATGACTACACCGTATTGTCTTTTCGGGCATCTCTAACTCGTTCCAGTCAAATATAAAACTGTGTGAAATGTAAAATGTTATAATAATAATAATTATTCAAACAAATTATTACTGTTTCGATCTGTGATCTGTGCCATAAGATATTCTATTCGGTGAAGTTTTTACATATACCCTTTGTGCTATTAATATTTTCAGGCCATCGCTATGTATGTAGGGAATGATTCCAAAGGGCAATGCAACACATGCAAATCATGTGTTTAGCTGTAATTAAGTCAATTAATCATTCACCTGGGGGACCTGGCGCACTCTGTGGCAATTCCCATTGCCATGCCACTCCAACCACCACCCCACCAGCACCCGTACCTCCGAGTGCTGTCGAGCAATGTATCTAATGGCAGGGTCGTAAAATGTATTGCGTATACGCCTCCGTGTTCCATGGAATGCTTTTAAATGTTAAATGCGCAAATTATGCTGCACGTGACTGTGACTGGGACTGCTACTCGGATGCTACTTGGACGGTGACTTAAGCTGCTACTGACAGCCGTCCTTCCTCTACTGCCCTGTTTGTGTTTGTTGGGCATGGCCTTGGGCTCGAATGGGCTCGAATGGGCCCGAATGGGGCGTGAATCTTCACAGCCTCTCCTGGCTGTGACGGCAAACAAATGCTTTGAATTTATTGCCCTCGCAGTCAGCCGCAGCTCTCCATCTAAAGGCCCCCTTTATAGATATTTGTGCGTTGCGCTCCCCCCTGTCATGCCCCTTTACAGTCAAGGTGCTGGCGCAGGCTCCACTTAAGTGCCCAAAAGTCGCGAATGGCAATGTCATCGTCGTCACTATGTGGGCCATGACCATGCACTAGCTGGGTCGAGCGGAGAGGATAGTGTTGCTTCGATTCTGTTGTTGTTGTGAGGGATGAGTTGATTGGTGGGTGGGTGTGGTGCAATGGGCGTGGATCTAAGGCCAGAGATTGTCAAAATGTAGACTGAGAGCAGAGGACAGGAATCTGGGTTAATTTTCAGCCCAAACGCTTTGAGTCCCATAGCTCTCATCTGGCATCGGAGCTCAAGCCTTCCCATGTCTTGCTGATCTGATTGGGCAACTTCGTACTATAGATTTACTCTAAGGAACTATCCGGAAGTCGGAAATATCGTTTTTGTAAGTTTTACTTCCGCCTTAACAGCACCAACACATTTATATAAAAACTACTTATAATTATTTGCCAGGACAGCTGGCTTTGCAGCTGTGCGCATAGTTACGGTTTAATTATTTTTCTGGACGCTGTGATCCGACTTTTGCAGCTGACAAGCGGTAGAATGATTACCCGAGCATCTATCCCGCTTGCCATGGATGGTGAAGGTTATTTTTGAAGCTCGCGTTAAGTTCAGTGTCGCCTGTTCATTTCTCTGGGCCAACGACAGAGCCCAGACTTCAAACAATAGACCTTGCCGTTACGCTGTGTGGTTATGTTCCTGTCGCAGCTGAGGTGAAGCCCAGTTCAATGTATTCATACCTCTGCGAGAACGAGTATGTGCTTTTGACGTTGACTTTTGATCGAATTTTACCCCAGCAGTTACTTAAGAATGGGGTTGGAGGTGCAACAATATGTATGAAGCTTTTCTCTCTCTTGCCGCTGGGTGAACTTGGCGTATGCGCAATATTTATATTACAGTTTCATATTGCAATCAGCTCCTCCAGGACTCGTGTGTATGAATGTGTGAGGGTGGATGTGTGTGGGTGGATGTGTGTGGGCAAAACGGCTTCAGTTATGGATAACGAATGCTACGATGCTGTTGGCCCTTAACTCAAATGTACAACATCAATAAATAAAGAAATATGGCAAGGCAGCAAGTATATGAAAGGATAATAAACAGGGTCCCCTAAGAAATCTATAACGGAGTAAGCCGCATCAGAGCGCGCACACACACACACACACCCACACACAGAAACATGTCAAAACATTTTGTGGTGGCAGCAAAATATCGATGAGGATGTCGAAGGACATGTTTGTGGGTCTGGCGGTTCCCTCACACAGCTACACACATATACACGTTTAAATTTAAACGATTTGGTGGGTGCATGCTCGTATTCGTGCCACACATATAGCATATTTTGAGATGGCGAGCGACTCATGCAATATGCATGATAACTTCGATGAAAAGGCGATAAAAGACACCAAAGCCTCTTACGCCTCGCTCCTACTTTGGGTCCGTCTCTGGCTCAGGCTCAGGCTATAATGTCGATGGTATTCAAAATGTATAAAGTAAATGCTTGTGACCCTGTCTCCGACTCCGCCTCCACATCTGCGCTTGCCGCCATCTGTCCACATCTCGTGCTTTCATCATCACGCTAATGTATCCTTGGCCAAATTATGAATGACAGTCGCGAAGCTGAATGCAGAGTGCGCCTAAAGACATCAAGTTTGAGGGGAGAGAGTAAAAAGCAGGATATGGAGAAGGAGCGTACGGGGAAAGCTCTTTTTTTGACTGGAACGGGACGACAGATGAAGTCGCTGGTAAATGCTAAGCGCGTGCAGACGGGGGAACATACCTGCATCGATTAAAGCGGTAATATTAATAATCTACACTGACAAAAAACAGGGCCTAGTGAAAAGAAGGACACTCATATTTAAGTTGCAGGGTTGTTCGCATTTCAAGTACGAGTTATCTTAATTCTACAGTACTTCTGCACGTTCTTTCAATCAACTCCAAAACAAACTATCAATCTCCTCCCACGACACCTGTTTAGAGACGAACCAAACTGAAATGAATGCATTCGATGGATTGGATGCTGATTCTGATGAAGATAATTGTGATGAGGTGATGAGGTGATGAGGGGTAAAAGCATGCGGTTCCATAAGCACTTCAACTGGCAATCAAAGCTCACCAACCTTTGGGGAATGCCATAACCATTATTGCAATTCATTTTGTAGCTTAGTCCCGCAGACTCCAGGGAAGCAAAGGGAATTGGAACGTGGCGGCCCCCCTGCAGCCCGCTACCGATGTGGCTGCCACCGCTGCTGCTGATGTTGCCACTGTCTCTGCGGGCGCTGCTCCTGCTGATGGTGCGGTTGGCGTCGCTGTCGGCAATGCGAAGAGAACTTGAGCGTGCGCCAAATTAAAACACCGCAAAATGTCAAGTGCCACACAGAAAGAGCGAAAGAGTGAAAGCGGAATGAAATAGAGAGCGAGAGAGACGGCGAAAAAGACAAAGTGAGAGTGAGGTGGGGGGGAGAAGGCGGCACGACAGTGGGACAGACAGAGCGGAAGTATACGCGTCGCAGTTGTTTTAATCAGCATTAAATGATGTGGCAAGCCAATGCCACTAGCAGACCCTCACCCCAACTGGCAAACACCCACCACCCTTCCACCGCCCATGCAAATCAGTTCATGCTCTTCCCAAATTGTGCTCCTCATTTACGGCTTAATTATGGCAATCAACAAATATGCATGAACGTATGCAACACATTTGTAATCCACCCCTCCTCGCAATCAAATACCAATTGCTATGTTTTACAAGACCAAAAGAGCGGTGAGGGAGGAGTATGGATATGGAACACACAAGAATCCTCAGTGCTTGAGCCTCAGTCGAAGGCTTATTGCCCAATTCATATTTGCAGACATGAGCCCAGGCTCCAATCTCTTTTGCAATTCTCGACTCCATCCCCGAATCCCAACCAGGCTGAACCGTTTCACGCATCCCAGAATGAGGTTTTTAGGCCATCCGATTTCAGTTCCGTTGAATCTTCTGTATTAGAAGACTAGCAGGAGCGACGGCACCAGGATGTAACAAAAGGGGCAGGATGGTAGGGAAAATGATAAACATTTTTTAGAGATTGGATAATTATTATTAATATTAGAACATATGTAACTAGTGGTCGCGGTTTCTCTCTTTCATCACACGTGCGACCTTCCTCCTCTCACATTAACAAAAAGATCAATTAATCCCTTCTTAGATCCGCGATACCAAATGACAGTGGGAGGGAGAGAATGCAGCACGCTGAATCCAGCTGCAGGCAATAAAGTAAAATTACTTATAAATGTCTGAAAATCACAGGAGGAATACTGACTGTTCCTTTTAAAGTAAGCTTTGGAAATAAGTGCCAGTTTCCGCTTCTGTTCCTCTGCATCTTTGGCAAATTTCTTGGGACAGACGATGATGAGGAGGCAGGTCGGACGGCCGTCGCACTCTTCAAGCTATGACAAATGTCGTCCAAACGGGGTCAATAGTGTTTTATGTGGCACTTTAGTCAATAAGCCGAAACAGATGTTTCAGTGTTTGTTTTTCGTAGTTTTGTCGGCTGGTGTGACATCATGTCCAGAGTTGGGCCAGATATTTTGGGCGACTCCCGTATGAATATCCATTGCGACATTCCAATTTATTCATGATTCCGATAGATTACTTTGCGAGATGCAAAAATATCGCAAAATAAATAATACACTAGCTGAAAATCATGCGAAATTATTTATTAAAATGTTTTCTATCCTCTTTTTATTCGACTACATTTTTGTTGCTTTTGGTTTATATGTCTTTGTGTTGTTTTGTTGCTGCGCTAAACAATGCGAAACAATGAGCAAATTGTCCATCCATTTGTATCTGGAGCTCTTGCTGTCATGCATATTATGAATTTGCATTCAATTTTCGGTCATTTCCTGCTAAAAGTGTGCCATTGCCCTCCACGGACGGCCACACAAATCTAGAGCAGGCGAGAATGTGCAATATTAGTTGGTCGAGGTCTTGGATGCAACTGGGGGAAAATTTTTTTTAATAAATGTTGATTTGAATATATGTATATATAGATTAGCCTTTGTACATATACAGGCGTATACATAGATAAATAAATAAGATCGATAGGTTTCTAAAGTTGTGAATTAATTTATGAATAGATTAGTCGAGTGCGTTAGCGATTAGGTTAGGGTGCGGCTACGGAATATAGCAAAGAGCCCCATCTGCTGTACTCCTAATTTGGAACAACAGCCCCACGGTCATGATTTGGCCATCACTTATATCCCATTTTTGCTGGACCCATCAGAGATCTTTTCTCTGGCACTCCATCACGATCTCAGTCGAGTTCTTAGTTCTCCCCTCGCTGACTATTAGCTTTAATTTGCATTATTTTTGGGGGAGAACCTTTTTTGACTTCCGTCCAGTTCCGGGTGGCCTGCCCAGGCTTGGCTTCGTCCCATAGCCACAACCGCAAATATGCTGCCAGCACAGTGCAAGGTCGTGGTCAGGACGTGGTCTGCGATGGTGAGGGGCTCGCATCATAGCACATTACCATTCATGAAATGCAATTTCGCAGCCAAAGGATACACAAAACATACATACAAACTGCCCATACGAATACGCAATACATATGTACACACGCATGGTGGCAAAGGTTGGTGGAAGCTGGCCAGAGTAAAGTGCCTTTTGTTACCTCGCACTTGGGGAGCTCAAGGAGACATGACTGATGATAGACAATTATTATGCAAAATTAGATATCAGAAGGTGCGAATGGTTTTAAATTATAATATACGAATAATGATTCGAATTTGATACTTACTATTTCAGCAAGCCCAAGCAAAGGCGTATCAGCAGCGTCCATCAGTCTGCCTACTGTTGCCATTTCGGGATTTTCTTCTTGGTTTGGTTCAATGATTTTCAGGCTTGCCACATTAATGTGCGTCAGTCTTCGTATCTGTGTCCTCCGTCCGTATCTATGACTGTGTCCATGTCCGTATCTCTGGATGTACATATGTATGTACAACATACACGTATTTGTGTTGTGTCAGAGTGTGCGTGCATGTGCGTGTTTGTATTGATATGCATATAGAAATTGTTCTACGCTGACAGGCCCAGTGTTGCTGTATGCGTTGGCCGCCCCTCAATTATGTATGCATACGTATTAGCCCAAAAGCGTCAAAGTTGTGTGTTTTTGCCACTGCCACTGCCACCGACACCACCACCACCTCCACCTCCACCGCCGCCTCCCCGTCCCAGTTCACGTTACCATCCCACCCATCTTAAATACAAGTCGGCATAGAGATGGGGTGGATGTAGCAGGATTATAGTGGCTGGTAGGCCTGTTAATTAGCACAAAATGCGGCAGTGGCAACAAAACTCTACAAATGCGACCAACTTTTCCCGAAATTGAAAATAGAGTTCGTTGTCGTGGTGCAAAAGTTTTGGCGCCAAAAAAACGTTCATCAAAGGTTGCAAATTGTGCCAGGCTCTTTGCCTCTCTTTCTCTACCTGTCACAGGGCTCAACGGGGGTGGTGGTCGTGGTGGTGGTGGTGGTGGAGTGGGATGGAGATATTGTATGATGCCTGTCATAGACACCTGATTATATAATTACTTTGTGGAGCTGTGTGTTGTTTTGTATACTTTTTTAGAGCATTTCCCTTTGACAAGCTGTCTCTTGTGAGGCAGTAATTACCGGTGAAACACCTTTCCCTATAAAGCTGGAGAAACATCGATACTTGAAAACATTCAAGACAAAACATCAACGAAACATCATATAACTTAAATCCCTGAGACCATAAAGGCCACTCTCTGATGGATGTACATACATATGTATATGTATGTATGTATGTATGGGAGGAGAAAATCGGTGGTTTTCATGATGTGAGAAGGAACTTCTACAAACTCTCAATAAAAGGTTGGACATTATACATATTTTCGTCCATTTGCCTGTCGTCTTCCATAACTCTGCTTAATTAAAAAATTTGGTTGCTTCTCTTGTCATCAAACACATTAATTATCTATTCTCATCAAGCAATCACCTACGTCACCAATTCTACGTCATTGATAGAAAAAGCGCAGCAAAGTCCAAGTTCTGTTTGTAAACATTACTTGTGCCAAAGACTATGCAATAACAAGATAACAAGAGGCTGCCTGAGCGACCGAAAACCGGTTCTATGGCGGGCTTATCGCTTACGTCCTCTGTACGGAGAGAGCGCGCGGGCTCTCTTTTCGACTATGCTTCGTCTCTGACCGCGAGCCCGCTGCCCAACGATTTCGGCTGTGCCTGCATATGCATGCATTTCGTACAGTGGGGCCTTTGCCTAGATCAGCTGGCTAAATTAATAAGCGAATAAGAGCTCAATAAATTGTTTCACACTGAAACAATTTTCAACTTTGAATGCTTATATCTCATATTCTCTGGAAAATTCTCTCTCTTTTTTTTCTGTGGCCAAGACGTGACTAGACTAGAGACAAGATCGATGTTTTTATGTACATACATATGTATATGTATGTACAAATTAAAAAAACATTGATGTGTCGATTGTGACATCGATTTTTCTCCCTATTTTTTTTCCCCCGTCCACCGACATCTACATTCCCTTATGAAAATCGTTGATCATTCCTTTCAATATCCGTCGGATCTGCCACCTTTGTCTGGTATCCAACCAGAGGCGGAAGGAAGTGGGCCCCAAATGGTGGAGTGTGTTTCCCGTCACTGGGCGGGAAAAGGCAAAGAACAGCCAAGGAGAGTCATGACCTGGTCAACGGAACAGCAGCTGTACGAGTATCTGTGTATGGGCACGAGTGTGTTTGGACGGGTACTATATGGTATAGCGGGGAAAATGCATAATAAGAAACCAACAGAGCAGGAAAACATAACGAGAGCCAGAGGCCGAGCCAAAGGCCGAGCCAGAGGCAAAGCCACAGCCCGACTTGCTGTGCCCCACGTAATTAACTTTAAATTCCTGGGAACAGCCACTCCTGTTCCCTGACGAAGGAGGCAACAATATCTCCAATTAAAAATTAAATATTATAGATGACTTTTAACCAGGACGACTCGAACACATTCTCTGATTTCTGCCCGCCTTCAACGTAATGTGCTATTGGTAAACATTTTTGGAAAAGCAACGAAAATTCAACACTGGGTACACTGCTAGTACGTAGAACTTGTCCTTTGGCAGCAGACATCTCCATGGACTCTCAAATTTAGCGCTTTTCTGATGTTGTTTCTGGTAGAGGGAGCAAGGGGAGAGATAAAACATCCGTAAACTAGTATCAGTAGACTTTATGATATTGATGCCACACGGAGTACCGCGCACCGCTACCCAGCAAGTCTCTATTATGCAATGGAGTAACTCATTATATTCGATGGACTGAAGTTTTACTTCATAACTGTGCACAGCCACAAAACTCAGTGTACCAAGGCTTTCTTTAAATTCCATTCAGGCGTAGAAAGTCGCACCCATTTTTCCCAATCCCCTTGTGTTCGGGTTGCCAGTGAAAGGAAAATTAAACTTGAGATTTTCGATCGTCTTCCAGACATCGAAGCCGGTGATTGATAGACATGAGTCCTGTCCAGCACCCATGCAGGTACCGTATATGTCCCTTACAGGTCTCAATCAGGTCCTGTCCCTTCTCTTGTCTTGTGTCTGGTGTGTGACGTCCGATTGCTTTTGTCATGTTGTCCCTACCGATTTTTTGTTATTTATTTGCTTGTTTTTTTTCCGCGTCTTGACAACAATGGGAAACATGGGAAAACAAAAACGACTGGCATTTAAATATTTAATAAGGCCTAACATTGAATGGTTACCGAAAAATGCTGCACTAAACACATTCGCCAAAATGAATTCGAGTTTTTTGTTTCTTGTTTGCCTTTTCGGCTGAAAACGCGCGCAAAACTGTCAGAGAGAATTGTTTGAAGAGTGGGGATCGGGAGAGTATAAATAGAAGGACATTGACGGGTGGCTGGCAGGGATGGGATAGTGGGTGCCTATGTAGAGCAAAGTGGGCTTCGGGGGTTTGCCTTAGCACTTATTCAATCAAAATCCAAATAAATTCAGTAAAGAACATAAAAGAAGAGAGGGAGGGAGGGAGGATACGAGAACCTGCCACACACACCCACTCTCAGACCCTGTGCGGCCTGCGTTATTCTGCTACTCCTCTTACCCGTCTCATTCCCCATTCCCACACCACTTCCCCACTCACTTCCTTTCGAGACAATTCCCGATTGTCAAATTGTCATTGTTATGCATTAAACGAAAATTGCGCATACGATGCGAGTGTCGCTCTATCCCTTTTGCGTTGGGCTGAGTTCTTCTGGCTCTTCTGCATCCTTCTCCTGTGTGCTGCCTCCATTGACGGATAAAAAAAAACATTCAATCCCATATAAAATGCAACTTTGGCAAATGAAACTGTTTCTTCCTCCCTCGAATTTCCCCAAACTCTTTCTTCTTCTCTTCTTGTTCTCTTCTCTCTTCGCAATCAAAGTGCAGGCAATAAAAATTTCTTATTCCCATTCACTTTCTCAGTTTATGGCAGAGACTCGTTCAGAGACTCGTTCTCTTACTCTGTGATGCGATGGTGACCCTCCGAGGGAATTGACTTCAAGAGGCTCAAATTCACAAATGAATTGCAACAATATTGGATAAGTAAGGAAAATGTTGTGTGCCTCAAGGTCGGTTTTCTCGACAGGATATACTTTTAGGTACCTAAAAGAAATGAAAAATAAAAACCGTAAATGTTCTCTTTTAATTATTATTATTATTGATATATAAATACATATGTACGTCAATTATGAAGAGTCGAAGAACTATAATTAATGAGTTCTCTATTCAGGAGATTCATTTTCCGTTTGCACTTAGTGGATTTATGTATTATACGGACGTATGAATTTCGTACAGTTTCTTACAGAATAGAATGTTCCTTAAAGGTTTTTCAGTTGATCGGGGAACAATATTATACATACATATATGTACATAGCTCTCCCTCGATTTCGATAGCACTTCCAGGGTGTTCTGGTCCCATGCTTTTGCATGTTTCGTCTGCCGTCGCCTTGCTGTTGGCATACAGCTCCAGCACTGAAAACGGTGAACGGGATATGGGATATGGGAAAGAGGTGTGTCCTTGCCAGTTATTGTTATGGCTGCCTGCCCAGTGCCACTGTCGCTGCTGCTGCTGCCACAGCCATAACCACCTTGCCTCATTCCGGTCCTCGTTTCATAACTCCGTGCCGTCCCGTGCCTCAATCCGTGTCTCGTCCGCGTGCTTCGTCTGCGTTCTTCTTCCTCATCCTTAGTTCATCAATCATACGCAACGTTGGCACGTGCAACAGAGCGTAAACGCAGCAACAGAGCGGAAGGCAGTCGTGGGCCGGGCCTGTGACCCAGGGAAGGAGACGGTCGTGGCAAAGTGTCATAACGGAGCTCTAATGAAGCGTCTCGGTTGTCCCTTGTCCATAAGCTGCCGGCTGTGACTGCAATCGCCAACCATTGCAAAACTTTCAATTTCCCCAGCTAAATTCTTCAAGAAATTTTTCGGATCAAGCGAAAAGTACATACAACCAATAGGTAGTGCAGTGGTGAAGAGAGAGAAGAAGGAAAAGTAAATAATAAATAACTATTTCTAATTACTTTATTCCCATACGTCTTTTTTATTCGATGGCGTGGGAGATGACAACGCGCGTCAAATGTAATTTTGTCATGTATTCTTGTAAACTATCTTATCCTTTTATGATTTATACTACACAAGGGTATGCGAAACTTTTTATCCAGTCATCGAAAGCGAGCGTAGCGGCGTGGCTTTACCCATTTTGTTTAAAGTTAATATTTACATGCCACACCGCCGACCTTCACACCCCACACACCTACCCTGTGCACTGCCAAAAGCAGAGTAGCAACAAATTCTTGTCATGTGCAGCTGCTGGGAGAGGACGACAAGGCGACAGCGAGAGCATATCAAAAAGGATCAAGAGAATGCCCCACCACACTCTGGGATGGGATGGCGGGAAGAAATGCTACCAGATGAGCAGAGGCGATGGCATTGTACCAAGTTATGTTGGGAGTCGCGTCGGGCAGTGACAACTTCAAGTTCATAAAAGCGAAACTAATATGCAGGCGAAGAGATACTCGTACTTTTTGGTGGGGGGAACGGAAACATCTCCAACCTGCAACATCGCCCTCGAAGCAGCAGCACCTACCAACCGCATTCCAGCACACCTGACAGCCCCACGAAAATACCTCCCTGAGACCCTCTTCCTGCCACTTTATGAGGCGAAATGTGTTTCGCTTACATACTTCGTAAACAAAACATCAACGTGAAAACTTTATATACTCTTTTGAAGGGTATCATAGCCACAGTTGCCATATGAAAAAATCAGAACTCGCCCAAATGTAATAAAAAACTCGGCAAGATTATTGTTATTATTGTAAATAATGGTTCATATATTCTCATATTTGTCCCACTCATACTGCCTTTTTTTTGCCATAAGTTCTCCATCTGGACTTACTTATCTTTAAGGTAGTTACACCCGAGGCACGTGGAACATAACTATACCCAAAATATATTCAAGCTCGATCAAAATGAGCCAACAAGAAAAGAATTACCAGCTGCACAGATTTCCTATGTCAATCACAGTCACAGGCTTTGAACAGTTCCTTTTTTTTTTTAATGAAAGCAGTATAATCGCAATCGATTGAGAATTTCTTGCTTCAAAAGATAATCCATTTCAACGCTATAGACACCTAGATAGAAATAGCTAAAAGTGTATTTAAACAATCGGATTTCACAGCTAATTTGAACTTCTTGACTCGCCTTCTTCCCACCCCATCACCAACCCACTCTCTATCCCCAATTTATTCTTTCCTTTCCTCTCGAAATTGTTGTTTTCCTTATGCTTTTACCCCTTGCAGACCCCTAACCCACGTCCCTCCTTCTTCACATCCTCTCCATTCAAGTCCATTTAGCCATGAGTTCCAATGAGGGAGAAAAGTTTGGAAGAAATCACAGAATAAAGAAAAGAGCCCAGAACGAAAAAAGTGAAAAAAGGAAAATAACTTTTCACATTGACATGTTTGGAGCTAGCATCCAAAACCCATCCCCATCCCCAAACCCGACCCAGACCCACCCTTCAACAATTTTGTTTGGCATTTTTCAGCCATTTACGAGTATCTGAGCTCCCTTCCCAGCGTTGTCCCATCTGATTCCTTGGGTGTGTTTTTCTCAGTGTGCCTTTGTTGTAACGTAACGCATTTTTACGTTAGAAAGCTCCAAAGTTTCTTTATATTCGCTTATTGTTTATAAATTGTTGATAAGTGACGCCCCACTCTAAAATATACATACTTACTCGTGCCACAGCCAACAGCTTCCTAGCACTCCTTGTTACTCCTTCTGCTTTTTGAGTGCCATTTTGGTTCGATTTTGATTTTGCGGAGAGTGCCTAAGTCCGTGCAAGTGGCTCTGCTCTTGCAGTATTGGTTAAGTCTCAATTGTTTTGATTTCTTGCCATTTTGAGACTTTTTTCTTGTTTCACGAGTGGATTGTTAGTCTCAGTAGTTATTAGTTTGTTCAGTTTACGGAGAGTCTTATACTTCTTTTGTGGCTCTGGCAATATCTTGAAATGTATCAACTCCTAGTATATGCATATATATGTATATAATCCCATACTCCGACACTGATTTGATTTTCCTTCTCGGGTAAAACTAGATCTCTTCGTTTCAACCCTTTCGGGCCCTGAAAATGTCTTGTAACCAAATCAACTCTTGTGGCTGCGTACAATATTGAGGGGCGGCTAGAACTTCCGCCACGCCCACTTTGCCATTAAGTGCATTTCAAATTCTCAGTCCCTTCTTCTCGCTTCTTCTGCGACTCCTCCTAACATTTTCTAGATTTTTATGCGAAAAGTTTGTTCCTCCTATTTTCCTTCTCTTTGAGTGTAGTGAAGTGTGAAAGGGAAACTCCCCACCATCTATCCCAACAGCACTCTGAACTGCCTCTGTGCCCTCCACCGCCAGTCAGGCACCCCAGTGTAGCACCACCCTGCACCATCGACCACCCACCACAATGTTTAGCTAATTTAACTATGTCTCCAAGCTGGCTGCCAAACAGCAAACTAATGACACTCGCTAAAACCCAGAAAATTGTACGAAGCTCAAGACAAATTAATTCTGAAAGCAGCCAGGGATTGCCGGTCGTGTCCTGGTTCTGACCCTCTCTAAAAGATGGCTTTGGGTCGCGGTTTCGCCCAACTTTTAATAAACAAAATTACGAAAAAAATTCGAGCACGCTTCCCGTCTCGTCCAAAGCGTTTGGCCAAATAAAAAGCGTAATAAACGGCTAAAAAGGGTCGCTAATTTTTCGCCTTCTCGCCGGCCCAAGCCAAGCCAGGTCTGGGTGGTCTAAAAGTTGTGCTTGCGCATTGGTAGTTCCCTCTACTCCGTCCATGTTCTTTTGCATCTCTGTTAGCTTTCGTATCAGTTGGGTGGGTAGTCTGTAACACAGACCCCCCCCGTATCTTCCAGCTTTAAGTGAGCTTTTGGGGAGTAGGCAATCTTATACAATATTTAAAAGAAAGATTCGTAGGGTGAACACTTGGACTGTTAAGGAATCATAAGAAAAGCAAAGCTTAAAGAATTCTTAGGGCATATCTAACACAGCTTACTTAATATTTAGTTCTTAAGAAGATTTATAAAATGAAAGATATCCAAATAAACCTTCGAATAATGTCGAGGAAGAAAAGGAGAACCCTGGAGTACTCCAATTTTAAAAGAAGGTTAAGATAGAATTCATCTGGCCTTATAGGCTAATATCTGTATTTGGAGCTTCAGGGTATTGACAGGTAGTATTGGTATTGGTATAACAGGTTTCAAAATAAAAGTTAAATTTTATAAAGGAGAACCACGAAAAACCTTAAAGAGCTGCTCACTGGCCACAGGGAAATGTTTACAAAAGGGCGAGGCGAACAAACAGTCGAATTGAATGCATTGAACAGGCTAAAAACGAGGCGAGGTCCCAAATGTAATCAGCGAAAATGCGAAATGACAGGCAGCTGGACAAAATATCAAAAATTTCAGGGCTCCACACCATTCCATATCTCTTTCTCTCTCTCTCTCTCTCTCTTTCCAAGTGAGGTGTTTCAGTACCCACTGAGTGTGAGTGTGTAGAGATAACTGTTAGCATCGGGGTCACGTGTAAAGGTCGTAAATATCCAAAAGCTCAGACACATTGAAAGAAGGCAAAATCCCTGAACAATGGCTGCAGAATGGATGATGGGTTGATGGGGGGATGGGGGGGATGGAGCGTGGAAGGCTAATTATGACAGGCCATTTGCATGTTGACTGTTAATCACGATTATACATAATTAATCCTAATTATGCATAAACACACAAATTAATAGACAAAATATGCATATTGCAGCTGTCGGATCAATTATTCCTCTCTCTATTTCATGTCATCTCACTCCGTCTCTCCTTTCATATGTATATCCTCTTCTTCTTTTATCTCTATCTTTCTCTCTCTCTCTCTCTCTCTAAGGATTGCTCCATCTTTTTAGTCGCTCTGGCTTAAAGACAGGCCAGAGACTACCTCCAATAGCTGATGGCCGCATTTCATGTTTAAAGACGTAAAACCCAAACGGCAAGCACTCACCGGAATGTCCGGTGGAAGGTGGAAGGAATAGGCAGAGGACAAGCAACCATAAATGGAGTTATCGTAAAATATGAAACAAGTCCCCAAACAAATCCTCGAACAATGGCCAACAGATAGACACATACCACAAACAAGGGGAGCACGAGCACCGCCAGTGTGGACTTGCGGCCAGATGGACATGGAGTGGACCGGACCGTGCGGGACGTGTTGAAGCAGAAAGGATTCAACGCTCTACTTGCAATTTCCGTTTGCCTGAGCTCGTTTGTACGTTCGCTGTTGTCCGTTTGCTTTGCTGGGATTCCATATAAAATACACGCACACAAACGAGCAAAAGTGGAGACTGGGAAATCGACAGCCACACAAGATATAAATATAAAATAAATCTTTCTTTAAATACCCGAAGAATGTTGGAAAATATTTTCAAAAACCACACGTACAACGGACACAGCGACGGACTACGGACAACGGACAACAAACAACGGACAGCAAGTTACATACATACATTCCGGCTGGCCAATGGCTCTTAAGGATCCGGGAGCGGGTCCGGGTACGGGTACGGGTCTGAAAATAAAGGCATCCCATAAATAATATTCAGCATCAAATCCGCTTTAAACGATGAAGCCGCTTCGTTCCTTCTCCAGCCAAAGGGGCCTGCTGACCACGGGGCTTGGTCACTCGCCATTCCACTCGATAAGCATAGATGGATGGATATGGGTAGTTCCTTGGTTGCATCGGTCGTGGATGGAGTTGGAGGAGTGTGCCATTCGCTAATTTGCAGCATACTTTTAATAGATACTTTTTTAGTCTACACAGACCACCACATTTCTTTAAAAAGCTCTAGCAGAGTGGCAATGATTAATGATTTCACTTGTCAGCATTCATGCTGTACATACATATGTACATACATATGGCCCAAGGCGGATTTTGAAAAATAAAATACCAGTGTTGGTTGGAAATCCAAATGGAAATTAATCTGCCATTGCGGGACACAATACTTGTGTAACTACGAGTCAAACAAATCCGAATTGTTTCCACCTTAAATCCGTGTTTATGTCGCTTCTTCCCAGTGTTTTAGCGAAATTTCCACCCCCGCATACCACCACTCCCACTCTCAATGCCATGCCCCGCGTTTTTGTATGTGTGTTTGTGTGTGGAGGCGTGACTGTCTGTCTATATGAATGAGCGAACGCGTTACGCCCTAATAACCTACAAAATAGTTGGCAAACAACTCATCCTACATCCTATATATAGTACTTGTATGACGTATCCCCTTGCCGCTCATCCAGCTTCTCCTACTCCACATTTTGGGGCACATGCCTTGAACCATGCAAAAAGAATGAAAAAAACGAGAAGAGAAAATCCAAATGGCAGAATGGAAGCGCAAAGCAATGACAGAAGCAGAAGCAGATGCGAATAAAATAGAAATGCTTCCGAATGCTTAAAAGGAACACAAACATTTTCGAGTATATTTTCGTACATATCGCTTGACATATTCCTTATTCCTGGACGGAAAGAAGATGGCCAACTTTGAGTTGAGTGTACAAAGTGAATAAGAAAAGAGTTTTATGCTAAACCCACTGTCTTCGATACTATATGATAGCTCCGACTCTCCAAACACTTCCTTTCACTATTGGAATATTACGTTTTGAACTGATTAGTTCGAGACTTGGAATAGCGTTTATCTGAAAAGGATAGTTTGAATTTATCGTGGAATTGTGTGGAAGTTTCGAAAACTTTTGCCAAATTGTTTCTTAATTCTATTTTTAGGCATATGCAAATTTATATAACATATATTCTATATTCTTTACAATAATCTCAATATTTTCTTTATACTTTGCAGCATTCTACCGAAATATCTTCGCAAGGGAATAACATTTTTAAGCCATTGGTGAGTGTAAATTATTATGGTAAATGAGTACGAGAGAAACAAAATGTGAGGCATTATATGATATGTATTATCCAGAGTAATGCGATCAAAGTGATGAACTTTTTTTATAATTGTATTTATTGTACATACTCCAAGTAATTGGAAACCTTGCCAAGTTGCAACCCTGGGTGGTCAGAATTGGCTAAAAATGAAAGGAGTTAAATAATTTAATTTAAAAATCTATCAAATACGGCACGAAGCATCGCTTAGTTTCTGTTACCGACAATGCATTGCACTCAATCAAAGAATATACAAATTGTGTATTAGTCTTTGATTCAATCCATCCTCGAACATTTGATACCTGCCGAAAATATTCAATAAAATCTATTCAGACCACGCACTCCACATACCCGTACCATACGAGTATTTCTGTATACATATTCCCCGTATTCCCCCGCCTGGTGCCAGGGACTGGGCCAGACAGTACGGCACGGTTGAGTGCACCAGCCCCCGATGTCAGACTGTGAGGAGGAGTTGTGTGTGACCCAAATGCGAGGCTGCAGCGCGCTACGATCCGAATCAAAATCAAAAACAGATAACTTCATTTCCAGACGATGGAAAAGGGAGCACGCGTCTCGCTAACGATGGCATGGTTCTAATTGAAAATTCTGCCAGTAAAATTGCCGCTGTCAAGTGTCAAAAATGCAATTTTCCCTGGCACCGAGTGGTGGATGGTGTGTATCACTCAAAGGAGCGAGTATCTATATGCAGTCGGAACGAAAAATATAATGGTGGGGGTGCAGCAGGGTATCAGAATCATAAAATGTATACATCATAGAGTAATTCTGAACAGCAACAAAAAATAGGCTGTTGCTGTGAAAGCTTTACGACACTTGGCCATGGGAAATGATGTCAAATTCAAGCTCAGCCAAGCGAAACAGCCAACAACAAGGACCCACGCTAGACTCAGGAGATGGAGAAGCTCAAGTAGAAGTAGAGAGCCAGAGAGACAGAGCCAGTTGGCTCTGCCCGCCAAAGCCATGGCCAGAACGAGATCCAGAACCATACTAAGAGCCACAGACGGAGCTGAAGCCAGAGCCAGACGAAGTGCAAGTAAAGGAGTCAAGGAGTCAAGAGCCAAGTAATGTCGGAACGTGCAAATTAAATTTATTGTTATGACTGCAGTTTAAGCCTGACAGAGAGACTGAAAGGGCAAGCGGAACACATACAGAGGACACCAGGACACACCAGAGCACACCAGAGCAGAGCAGAACCCACCGAATGGAAGGAGATGCTCCCATGTCCAAGGATTAAATCGCTTAAGTTAATATTTTTGCTACAAAGCAAATATATCAACTGGGTCAAAGGCCTGGATGGTCTGCTTTCCTTTCCTAAAATACTTTCTGGTTGATGCACGTCGGTGGGTCGATATTTTGTCTGGATAACAAGTATAGATACTCGACAAAAGCATAAAGCAGCCTTCAAGTTCTTCTTCCAGTAAAAGTTAACAATAATTCTTAGATTACCAATAACTTATCATCATTAATGGTTCGCCTTAACATGGAAATGATTCCTATAGATTTCACTTAGCTCTCGCTCCGAGAAGCCAGCCTGATATTAATGAATTATCCTCCTAAAAAATTCCTTTAAATTTACCTTTTTCTTATCGACTTTCACTCTTCCAGCCATCGGCAATCGTTCGGTTGACGGTTGACGGTACCATTCATCAAAAGTTGGAATTTGTGGCTCCTAGTGGCAGTAATCACCCTCCTCAAACGACTCCCTGTTGCTCTGCTTGCTTGTTGTTTATTAATCATTCGGGCTCCAGTTTTGCCAGAAATTTTCCTGCCAACTCATGGCAAATAAAACGAAAGTTTCACGTTGAACTCTTCATCATCGGCTCCAACTCGAAATGGTAAAACTTTCTCTCCCTCCCTGTCGCTGTATGTGCGGGCGGCCGTTCGTGCAACTCTTCCAAATCCACCGTCAACCTACAGCTGCACACAAAAGAATACAGAAACACACACAAAAATGAGGCATTCCGCTATCCCACATATGTATGTATGTGTGTAGTTGGGAAACAAAAAGATCAAGACTAATATCACAATTTAACAACACTCATTTGTATCCCTTGCAATTATTTTCAGTAAACTATAAACACATTTATGTAATTGGCACATTAAGAGAGAAGTTTCACAAAGATCTACATATAGGCAAGGCTATACCGCATGGGGGATCTTTTGTGCTAAGGGTATAGGATCAGAATAGTATTTTACATATAAGAAGTTCTCTTTTAAAATGGGAATCGTTTTTTTCGGAATTCTCCCTATACGAACCACGATTGAGACATTCTTTACGCTCGAAAAAATTGTATACTCGATCATACCATCAACTTCGATCTGGAAACTTTCAATTCGCAACCCATGAGTGCCTCTTTCCGTTCCGTTTCCTTTGAAATACTCTTGGCATTACTATTATTTTTTCCACTGCTGTACTTTGGGGGCCGCGCTTGTGTGTCTGTGTATGTGTGGCTAGGTTTTTCTGCAGGGGGCTAAAGGCAGTTAGATTTGCATTTGGGAATACAGTACGAGTACGAGTACCAGTGCGAGTTAGCTCTACATATAGACCTCTCTCTGTGTGTCGGCTAAAAATGTAATAAAATTTGCCTTTTGGAAATTAGTTGCACTTTGCTCACGTTTCACTTCGTGGACGGCCGTGGGGGGGTGGTGTAGGCCGGCTGTGTTTGGGGAACAAAAAGCAAATACAGATGTGGCTTGTGGAAATTTAATATTGATTGTGTGTGTTTGTGTGTGTTTGTGCGTGTGTGTCAGTCTCCTTCTCAGTGTGTATCTGTGTGCAAAAATGGTTTCGGCTTTCGGCTTCAGTAAATTATCATGATATCCCCCCCTCCTCTTCCCCTGCCAGACAGATATCGGCTTTACCCATAGTTTTGCGGCTTTTGGTCATATTTACAGCTTACTCTTCTCCACCTTTATTCGTTTATTTTTCCGTTTGGTTCCGCTTTTCGGGAAAGTTGATTAAAATTGATAAAGTTGGTTTTTCAAAAAAGATGGCCACTTGGCCGGTATCTGTTAATGTAACTGTAATTGTATCTGCGTCTCTTTTCGCTTCTCTGTTTGCTGATCTGTTCTGTGGTTGGAGTGCATTTTAGGTGCTTTTCACTTCCACTTCCTTCGGATTTCAATGGTCAATTTTGGATCCACTTTCAATCTATATTACGGAAACACCAAACACCACTCCAAATTTTGCACATCACCACAAATTAACTGTGTATTTACCTGTGTATAATTGATCAATATTAATTTGGAAGAGCACGATATTTTAGACAAGACTATCACTATTATTTTTTAAAATTTAAATGACACAAAGGTGATGAAAACACAAAGAGTGGTTGCCAGGCCCGAGACCAGAAGCCGATTCGTAGGGCAAGCAGACATGGATCCGTTTCCCAGAACACAGCTCCGCACCAATGTCCCTTCCCCGTGCTACAATGACAGGGCAGGAAGCTTCTAATGCAAGTGGAATCCAGCCAAAGGCAACGTCACTGGGTCGATGGGTTGTCAGGATGCTGGGTCGATGCTTCCCTTGCCACTCCTATTGCCTTGACTCGGCCGCTAGGCAAACAGGACAGAACGGACAGGCAGAAAAGACGGCACAGAATAGCTCAGCCGTCAGTCAGTCGACGAACAAGCGACTCCACAAGCTACCAAACAGATGTAGCAGACGTCAACCGAATCCAAACGGCACTGGCCACGGAAACCTGTCAGGCTGAGCCCAGCACCAGTCGCACCAGTTGTCAATCCACACCTGGAACTGGTTCACTCATCTATCGGATGCGGTGTTAGGAGCTATGCACCTCTGTCCAAACTATGTTTTATCGTAGTTAAGTTTAAGTGTATCAAATTATATGATCTGCTGGAATAGAAACATTTTCCATAAAGAAAACTACTGCACGGAAAAGTTTAAGTACATATACATATATAGATCGAATACGGAATATACGAGTTTTACACCAGGATGTAGATGCGTTGGTGCGTTGGTGTGTGTGCCATTTAATTGCGTCAACGCCATTAAACCGACATTAAATACGGATATGGTTTCACCACTCGCCACTCGCCTCCTGCCATTTGGCTCTTGCTTTTTGTGTTTCTTATTGTGCACATCCGGGTATCTGGGTCAGGGGATACCATGGTTTCTCCAGCTTTAGTATCTATCCATTTAAATGCAAAGAAATGCAGGGCGAAAATAGTCCTTTAAAGTTTAAACAGGATAGCTTGAATAATATAACACTCAATGGCTTGTACTGACTTTATTTAGCCGAGTATATGGTGGATAAATAGTAATTACGTAAAACAACAAGTCAAAATGAGACTTCCTTGCCCGTCTGTTTTTCTGCTCTTAAGAAGAAGAATGTGCCCACTGTCCACTTTCTGGGGTCCGTTGTTTGTCAGCCTTGCGCCATTCCGTTCCGCTTCATTCCCTTCCCTTCCCTTTTGATTATTTGTTTAACTTTCATTATCTCGCCCACTAGATATTGCCACTGGACCTGTCCTGCCTTGCCTGTCCTCTTCTGTCTCTGCCCATGGATCGATGTGGTTGTTGAAATTATTCGTGCACTTTTCGCGCTCGCTGGCCATCTGACGGCCAACGCATTGCGATTCCCATAATTTATGCATAAATATCGAGGAAAACACGCTCCTCGTGTGTGTGTGTGTGTGTGTGTGTGTGTGTGTGCGTTTGATAGCATTCAATAAAATGCCAGCACAGGCTACACACAAAAATTGCAGAAATTGCTGCCACCATTTTCCGGCGCAGCAGTGTCCGTGTGTCTGTGTGAAAAGGGAAAACGCCCAGCGATTGCCACAGTTACAGCAGAAATATGAACGCCAACCGCATAGAGACAAAAAATATGGGACAATTTTTATTATGCACCCGGTCAAACGGCAAAAGCCAAGCGACGGCGACATGCCAAAAAAAAGTGGCTAAGCGAATGGAAAAAAGCCGTTCCACGCACGTTGGGGGAAAATGCTTGGAAAGTCAATAGCAATTTTCCTATTTTTTTATTTAAAATATTTAAAATTACCCTAACGAGCGGAATTCCGTAGTGGAAATCCCAAAGGAAACACACACAAAAATAACAAAGCCAATGCAAACGCAGCTAGAACAATGAAATTAGATTTAAATGCGCTCCCTTCCGATTAAAAAATAGTATGACCGATAATTGCAGTTGCAGTTTCAGTTTGCTCGATTTTCCGAATTGATAGGTCGATAGGTAACTCGTGTCAGTGTAAATAGGCTATTAGTGCAGTTCCGTTGGTGATTTAAATACAAATTTAATACAAATAAAAATATAAATTATAATTTCCAGAAAAATAAATATTAAGAACACTTTACCAAGGCGAAGGAGGAGGTTTGGAGGAGATTTTCTGCAGCTATGATGCATTATGGTTACAGAATGTATATATATGCACTGAGATGCAAATAGAACTCAATGAGCGTAAATATAAATATGTTTTAATCGAATCTCGACTTGGAAATACACTTTGTTCGATAATTGAGCAGACACCTCCTCCTGCAAACGCAATGGAATTTGCCGCATAGTGCATACCCAGTGCACCGCACCGCACCGAACCGAGCCGCACCCCATTGATGGTGTGCCTCCCAGCGGATGATTCGCTGACTGAAACGAATCACCGAAAAAATATTTTCGCGACCGATACATGCTTGGGCTACGGCTCTACTCTCGCACCCGTATACCGGAGCATACATATGTACGTATGCGTATGTTTGCGTATGTAGGGCGATTTTTCAATATTCATTGGCCGTAATTTGACTGAAATAAGTGAAGCGCGCCTTTGTGCGTCGCCCGAGTGAGCAATGAACGGGCGGGGGCGAAGCGGTCAGGAGTTCTGTGAGTTTGCAGGTGTGTGAGAGACAGAGAGCTAGCCAGGCACACGGTTTCATCATAAATTTGATTAAGCAGTCGACCTGCTGGCACAGGAAATTAAAAC